>NW_006368105.1:0-843 GCF_000327345.1 Myotis davidii
GGGGGGGTCATCAGGTTGCGGCCAGAGGCATCAATCTATAAGGAGCTCGAAAGCAGTGATTCTCAAACTTTTTAGACAATCACCTGGAGAACTTTAAAACAACAACAATAACAACAACAACAAAACAACAACGAAAACAGATTTCTTAGCCCACCAACTGAGAATTTACATTTCTCAAAACTTCCCAGGTGATGCTGAAGCTACTGACTTGGTGGCCTTGAGAGTCACTGCCCTAAAATACCCTTGGATTACATTGGGAATGTTACGGCACTTTATATTGGTTTCTAAATATGACTCTTTACAGATCCAGTGAAATATAAGTGCTTCTGCTCTTGCCAAAGTAGATAGTGCCCTTGAGTAGTGTCAAACCTGGTTCCTTAGGTAACTGAGCCAAAGACAAGACTTAAGTGTTCATGCTTTATTTGGGAAGTGCAGGGACAGACAGGGCAGTAAGAGTGAGGAAAACAGATGAGAGGCAGGGAAGAATAGCAAACAACACAAGGTAATGTATCACCATGTTGTCCACTGCTTGCCCACAATCTGTGACGAGACACAGCCAATTCTGCTGAGCCACATGTGATGCCTCCAGACAGACTATTCTGAGAAGCTGTACCCTGGAGTCGTCCATGAGAGAGAGGGAAAGGAGAGGGAATTTAGCTGCCTTCCTTCTCATTTTCACTCACTTATCTCCAATGAATGGGGTAGGAGAAGCCCCATCCAACTTTAATATGACAGATCCTGCTACTAAGTCTGAGATCGATGAGCTCACAGTTGCCTGACAATGCTTGCTAGACTTCAGCTGAAACTCTAAGGTTGAATAGTGCATGACATGGTGCTGCTTAC
>NW_006368106.1:0-845 GCF_000327345.1 Myotis davidii
GGAAACCTTGCAGCACAGTTAGATTTGTGCTGAAAGAAAGAGAAAGAAAAGAGGAAGAGAAAACAGTATGGCAAAGAGGCTCGAAAGCAGGGTAGGGCAGGAGAGGAGGTTGTGTACTGCCTTTGCTGTACCTAACAGGAAATTACAGCAAAGCCTAAAGGCTTGGCCTGTGACTAAAGACGCATTTGTTCCTGACCATTAAACTGGCTTGCTCACCAGAAGGATTTTATAGTCCCTTTGACCATGTTGAAAATTTGAGCATGGAGATAATCCCTTTCATTCCTGTTTTTGTTGGTCTGCAAAACTGTTTGAGAGATTGAACCTTGAGCATTTGTCAGCGAGGCTTAATGCACATTTTGCTCTCTTTCGATGGGTATTCAGCAGACTTCGCATCTATGAAAATTCGACTTAGTCATTGCCCATTTTCTCATCTGTGGGGGCTGGGCAGCTCAGCATTATCTGAGAGGTGCCAGCTGTTGCTATTACACACAGCATTCAATGGTTCGTTTATCGGAATATGTGCTATTACTCTGCAAGATCTCAGGAAAGGAGTCTTTGTTGGGATGGTGATGCACTTCTTTTTTTGATGGAGCTCTTAAATATAGTTTTTTTAAAAAGGAGAGCTCTCTGAGTGACTGGAAGTATTTCTTATATACATAGTGACGTCAGCAGCTGATGTATATATGAAAACCCCTTTTTTATCCACAATACTACCAAAAACATATATATTGTTGAAACAGCAAGTATCTAGAGCACTGAATATTACTCAGGATATGTATGAAAAAGTAATATCTACGTTCATAAATTTTTACAAATATATTTTTATTTCAGAGAGGAAGGGAGAG
>NW_006368107.1:0-845 GCF_000327345.1 Myotis davidii
GCTGTTTATATCCCAAATTACCTTCTAGTCCAGCCCCTCTCCACAACTAATTGGCATGATTTTGGGTGTGTCTGCTCTTGAATATCTTTGACATCCATCTGCTATGAAGATGAATTAGTCATTTAGGTAGCAATTGGCTTTCCTGGTTTAGCCAAAGTGCATTCATTCCTCTTCAGGACTGTGAAGCTGGGAATGAGCTTTCAGGCTAATGCAGAGTGCAGTCACTACCGCTCTGGAGCTGCCAGGCACCTAAATATTTTGTATTCAGCAAAGAAAAACTTCTTTCTAAAATGAGAGGCATAGGAAGAAGGAAGGAGGAGGGATGAGGGGGGAAAGTAAATAAAGACTTAGAGACTCAATTAAGAGTTTAGGTAGCCGCCAGCTTTTATTAGCTCCAACTTCGACTTGGAAGGCTGAGGTCAGAGCGTGGTCAGTGTGCAGGCAGATAGGGAAGGTGGAGGAATCACATCACGTCTTGGATACTGGGAGCATTATATCTCCTAAATGAGTAACAAGAGACAACTGGCCTTAATGCTGGGAAAAATCAGAGTTTATTCCAGGGAAAGGACACATTTCTCGGCAAGGCTAGCCAGCCCGAGGGAATCTCCCACTGCTACATGGCATGTCAGGCTTACAATTAAACATCTTACAAGTGACCGGGTTCCCTCTCCTCATCCACACATGTCCAATCCTTAGAGAAAGAAAAGGTTTGTTGTCCATGCCTGACTTAGAAAAAGACATAACCTGAGGTCATTTGGGATTTGTGTTTAGTAACAAAGTTTGAAATAGTATCCAGTTTTTAAAGATTTTTAAATTGGTTTAGAGAGAGAGGAAGGGAGAGGGAG
>NW_006368108.1:0-845 GCF_000327345.1 Myotis davidii
GCTGAATATAGACACAAAATTCTATTGAACAAGCCAGAACTGCATCTAATAATTCCCAATAGTAGTATAGCATTCCTATAAATACAAAATTAAAACACAAAGACTTGCTAAATAATACTGCCTTGGGGATTGGTTTAGCAGCAATTCTGCTTATTAAAGTAACTTTAAAAATCAATTTAAAAATCCCAACATGCAATTTTATTAAATACTCAATATAGTAGAAATAAAACCTATTTTTACTCATAGTATTAGATACTATGTGGATTTATGTGATTAAATGCTGGCTTATATTGATAAAATATGGAAATATTTTCTTTTTACAATGAATGTTTGAGTTGTAGAAAGTCACAGTCCCCTAATTTTCAATAGCATAAACAAAAACCATTTTCTCCTTATACCATCCTGCATGTTAATAATGTCTAATAGCATTATTTTTTTATAACATGTAAACATCAACATCAAACAACACAGGTGAGAGGATCACAAAGGGGAATTTTAGGAGTCATCTATTAAGTGATAGACTTGGGAAAACTTACTTTATTTGTGCAAAACATACACCCTATTTGCCAAATCAAACACATTAGATGAAACAGAATAATCAGTCAGCAAGCATATGCTGAACTCTCATAACATGTTCTATTTAGCACTCTGCCAAATGCATTGTGTAAGACAGAACCATGAAATGGTCCTGCCTTTAAGTTCTGTATGATTTTATGAATAGGAAAAATCAATAGAACTATTTGATTGCCAAATCATAAAGCATTAATATACATATGTGGAATCTGGAATTTCAGCTAGTCTTTAGAAACATTTTTTTTTCCATTTTGATTTTACAAAAAAAAAAA
>NW_006368109.1:0-845 GCF_000327345.1 Myotis davidii
TTACCATGTTTGTCTATTATTAGGTAGGATGAAGAATCTTATGAATAAGAACTTAATTCACACCCTTCAGAGGCCACATGACATGTTTAGGTATTCTACCGAGTCAGTTTAATTTAGTTTACAAATGTTTATTTCTTGCTGTGTCAAATTCCAAGAAAGCAGAGATTAGGAAGATACATTTCTGGCCCTTATGGACTTTTCAGTCCAATGGAGGAGACAGATCTGTAGGGAGCAGTACCTGTCCCTGCACACATACCTTCTCCAATAAAACCAGTAAAGGCAGGAAGGGATCCAAATTTAAATGGGCCTTATTCAATGACTATTCCAGAGCCCTTAAATATCTGTTCCCAGGACATTGCATTACACCCCAAAAATAAGAAATAACCTAGCAGGTCACAAGCATTTTATTATTGGAGCCTGAAATTGTGCTTTGACCTCCTCACTGAAGACTACAGTCTAGTTTTCCTTGTTTTAGCCTTCTGTTGACCTGCCCCCCAACCCAAGATTGACATATTGACTTATCACTACCTTAGCTTCCAAACCAGTATGGTTACTGATATCTTTTCTGCACTGAGGGTGTTCCCAGCCTTGGAGTGTCAGCAATTTCACCTATGACAGAGACTAACTTTTTTCTCTTTCTCCTGTGCATGCATCTAAACTTGCTTTGCTACCATTTTTGCAGTTATCTGTAGTCAGTTGTCGACAATGGAATGTGAATGGAAATGATGCGCACCACCTTCAGGCCTGAGCCATTAGAAACATCTCATGCACAATCCTCCATGCTCTCACCTTCTGCAGATGGATGCACAATTTTGATATAAGAAACATCCAAACCTGTAGAGAAT
>NW_006368110.1:0-845 GCF_000327345.1 Myotis davidii
AATAGCTCTCTCAGTAGGTTGAGAGAAAGCAAAAAGCACACCCTGGGAAACAAAAAAGGTAAATATTTAATGACAGTAACAGATGCCAAAAGAGACACAGTCTTGTAATTAGGTTAGAAGATTGTCATTTCACAATTGTTTTTCACGGGCTACCTATTTCTCAAGAACTTCAACATATTTTTATGTCACAATGATTACCACACAGAGCTGAGTATCAAAAGACCTGAAGTGGAGCATATTAGAGGCCTTTTCTCATTATTCCTATACTTATTTAACTGGCATACCACAGATCAGGTGTTTCACATATTCCCCATTAAATGTAATGATTCCTTTTAAGTGACAGTTAAAAACTCTTTTACTCATTTTTAGTGACAATATATCAAAACAGCATTTAATGTTCTGCTGACTTTCTGTTTGCACTTAAATTTTTAAACTTTCTCTGTAAGATGACGTGGGGGTTCTTGTCAGCCGCAGGAGAGCCTTATTATCCTACATCATGCTCACTACACTCATGTCCCCGAAACACAGCCGGCGAGGGAGGTTTCTCACTTCAAATACATTTTATTTATGGACAGAGCGTCTGCTCTGAGTTTCTGGTTCTATTCATGCCCTAGTGGGTTAGGATAAGTAACATAAAAGAAACTCCAAATGCTATGTTTCCTTCTCTTCTAAGGTTGCATCTTGAGGTCAGCAGATGTGGCAAACTGTCTTCTCCTTGAACTCCAACATTGTTTGAACTTGTTCTTTTCTCAGGATGAGAGTCCCCAGGACAAGATTTCTATTTTCTGAGATTTTCTTAAATTAATATCAGTCCCTCATGTAAGCAACATTTTAGACCACAATTT
>NW_006368111.1:0-845 GCF_000327345.1 Myotis davidii
CTCTCTGCTGCAAGGGTCTGAGGTAGACAATCATGCTGGAGAGAGTTTATGTGCCCTTAGAACAAGAGCCATGATGAAGACTTTGGAGTTTTGGATGAAGAACACAGTCCCTTCAGATCACTCTCCTGAGATGCAGTTCCTGTTGTGTCACTGAACGTTAATGAAAAACCAATACTAGACTGAGGTATGTACTGTATGTATGTATGTATTTCAAAGTACCTATGGATATTAAGGTGGAGAATGCCCAAGATCCACGGGTTTTGAATTAAAAAAGGCAGTCTCATGAAGAACTCTGTGTGAAGCCATGAGAGTGGACAAAATCACCCAGGAAGGCATCTGTTCAGGTTTTATGGTTTTTTGTTTGTTTGTTATAAAGCAAAACTCTGGAGAAGGCACTTCAAGAGCAGGTGAAGGAAAATAAGACTGAATCTAAAAAGATCCCAATAAAATGACTAGATATTAACCTTTGTTCAATCTAGCTGGTGAGAACAGAAGTGGTTGTTACATTAATTTTTACACTTTTTAGAAATATTTGTAAGCTGAGTTTTAAAGCCTAAGGAGTAACCAGAGAAAAGAGGGAGTAGGAGAGAGTTTCTTATCTGAATCCAAGGAGGGGCAGCATTTCATGTAGGAACAGGTCATTAATAAAACGGAGAGAGAAAACAAGGTAAGGATTAAAAACTGTCCGTTGTTCTGTCAGTTGAATAGCTATTGCGACCTTACTTTCAGGAGACACATGAGGCAGAGGACAAAGTTCATTTGGTGTGAGAGTAAAAAGAAAATGTAAAACAGCGGAGTATTAGTACATTAACACAATGGAATGCTACTCAGCTATAAGAAAGGAT
>NW_006368112.1:0-845 GCF_000327345.1 Myotis davidii
CCAACCTTAGGTCCAAGTTGGAATATCAGGAGTTTCCTGCCCTCAATTCCTTCTCTCTCATCTCCTTCATTGAATCTCTCAACATGCCCATCTCTGAAAATCATCCCATGCTTTCTAGTCTCAATGCCATAGCTTCAGCCCAGGCCCCGATTGTTTCTCACCTGCTCTGCTATAATAGGCCTATCATGCTGCTACTTAAAACCTTCTAATGATTCTCCATTTATCTTCTCAAAAAATTGTTATTACATACCCATTATGTTTCTGTAAGTTATAGTTCAAGCTCTAGCATGCATGCAGGTCTCGATGATCTCACTACTCACTTAGCCCCAGCTCTCACAGTTCCTTCTTCCTGTAGGCGCCTCCCTCCGCCCCCCTCCCGCAACACTTTATTGGTTTCCTGAATAAGCCATATTTCTGCTTGTAGATGCTGTGCCCTCTTGCTGGAATGTTCTTCCCCATCTTGGCTGTCAGGCCACTAACTAAAAACCTCAATTCATAATCTATATTCTTTGTGACACTTAATCACATCTACTTCATCTTATTAATCAAGTTAATCACTCCCTCCTAAGCACTTACAACTTCTGTACCTTATATGCACTTCTGTTATTGTTTTATTATTTTGTATTTATCTGTCTATGCCTCTTTCTAAATTGTGAGCTCCCTGAGGATTGGATACTTGCCTTACTTATTTAGATTTCTCAGTATCCAGCAAATAGATACTTAAAACTTATAATAGGAAGGAGAGTAAGACTGATACAGGAGAGGCCAAAAGCCAGGCCTTTAAGATTTTTTTATTGTTGTTAATTCTCACTGGAGGATACTTTCCCATTTATTTTTATTTTATT
>NW_006368113.1:0-845 GCF_000327345.1 Myotis davidii
TCTCCCTTCAAAAGTAACAAATTATCAGTCTGGCTCCAAGATTCTGAGCTAGAGGTCACTGGTCAGAACAAGGAGGATCAAGGTAAAACACTTCAGATGACCACAGAAGCACAGAATACTGGACTGCTTGGCGAATAGCCAAGAGAGATGGCAGGTACAGATGGCAGCAGTCCAGTGCCCAGGGATTCAGATGGCAGGTAATTGACAGAAGAAAATCATCAGGCAGGTGGCTAACAGCACAAGATCAGCTATCTAAAGTTAGGTCAGGCACAGATTCAGAAAAATCAGTAATATTCTGAGAAATAAATTCACAGAAACTGAATCATTCCATCTGAAGAGCTTGGGTTACTGAATAATTTCCCTCCCCAGCTTTGGCAATAGTTTTCCCACGTGAGGTTAACCATAAAAGTCTGAGAATAAAAGGGATGTGATAGGCTCGGGTAGGAGAAATCAGACCATCTCAGCTAAGGTTAATAAAACCATTGACCAAGCCTCATGAGTAAATCTTGATAATTCCCCTCCTTCAAGAATGGGCAGAATTGCAACCACTGAATCCATTCTACATGCAATGCTCAGATCCATTCTATAACAAGGTGTGTGTTGGGGTGGGGGTGGGGGGAGCCTCAGGCACTAATTCGACCTGGGAGCACAAGATTGGACAAGGAATTGAGAAGAAATGGTCAACAGGGGTTTCACAAGGAAATAATATTGATCTTGATTATAGAGCATAAATTGAATATTATCATATAGGAAGAAGGAAAGGCAAGGAGGCTTGAAAATATACATTACACTTGAGGAATTACGGCTTGTCTAGCAGTGGTCACCAACCTTTTGGACCTCACGGA
>NW_006368114.1:0-845 GCF_000327345.1 Myotis davidii
TAACTTACTTTACAGTGTTTTGCTATGCAGAGCAATATTGATTTACATGAAGAAATGCTAACTGTGTAAATCATAGGTAAATCTTATCCATGGCTTATATACAGCAGACTCAGCATGCACGGGCTACTGTGTGGCAAAGAAAAACACATTACTAAAGTAATTTATCACCTACTTATTCTCCAAAATTCATTTAAAATTAGGCTCAGATCCGCTAACTGGCAGCTTGGTGTGCTATCCATTTATTTCTGTGCTTCTCATGTTTGCTTATTTTGAATGACACGTGATTTTAAGAGGTTGGTACTCAGAAACTTTTAAATGTCCAATTAGAAATTACTGAGTCCATGATTAAAGCAGTGACCTGCCAACCATTTGGACTGATGATGTGTATTTATTTTTTTTACATCTTCAGTCTTCATAGATACTTCGCCCTCCTTTTCCTTTGTAGCACTGAGCCCATGAGTAATGAGGATTTTCTTGTTTTCTTGTTATTCTCTATGCAAACTATGTCTCTAGGACTAGTCTTGAGTGACCTGTAGTTGTTTAGGGTCAGTTTATGGGATTTGTTAGGGGTGAAAATGCCCCTCTAGTTTAGACTCTTTGGAAGATGATGGAGCCTTCTTACAGTTAGGGCCCCTTTGTATGTGGATGCTGAGCCTGCGAAGGGCCATTCATTCTTAAGAGGACCAACATTTTGGGCTCTGGGATGATGTTAAATCACATAAGTCCAAAATTTTTGTAAAAGCAGGCAGAATATAACATAATGAGGTTAATTGAGGAAAGCAACATTGAGAATGTAAAAATAAGAAGGTAACTTTTGTTAAGTAAAAAATCAACCAAGAAAATAT
>NW_006368115.1:0-845 GCF_000327345.1 Myotis davidii
AGAACTTAAACCATTAAGAAACAAAGATGTCAGGGCCCAGTCAACAACTACGGTGAAGGTTGTTACACCCATCTGGGAAATACCCACAACACTGAACTCTCTCCAACATTGTGGGTAGTCAGTTTTGGTATGGGTTTAAGTCTGTAAGTGTCCATTATTATGAAATACTGACCAATATTGGAAAGAGTATATGCCAAGAAAGAAAGAAAGCACCCTATCATTAAGAAGACAAGTTTTACTTTTTTGCCTACATGTTTAAGCAACTTAAGAGTTTAAACTCAGAAATGATTGCAGATCAACACCAGCAGCGTCCCCTAGAATCCTTCCTCATTATAAGGATGAATACGGTAATGTTCACTGTATATATTGGGCCACTTAATAGTTTAAAGGACAAGGATCTAATTGACAAACAGTGCTGTTTAATTATGGCTAAAATTACAATGACGGCAGCTGTTATCTTTGGAGGCGTTTTTGTATTAATCTTACAGCTCTAAGAGTTTGCGATCCTAAGGTCAAACCTCAGTCCGAGAGCCTTCAGTTCAGTTAGCCAAACTGCAAAAGTTAAAGGTCACAGTCCTGTACAAGACCATCCTCACTTCTGACACCAACTCTAAATTCCGGTTAGGGCAGGGGTTCCCAAACCATCCTCAGGTTCAATAACTTACTAGAATTCACAGAACTCAATGAGAGCTGTCATACTCACAGTTGTGGTTTATTACAGGGAAAGTATACAGATTGAAATCAGCCAAGGGAGAAGCTCATAGGATGAAGTCCAGGAAGGTTCAAAACTCACAGCTTCCCCAGAGAGCGACGAAAGCCATTATGCTCAATTAATATTTGACAAA
>NW_006368116.1:0-845 GCF_000327345.1 Myotis davidii
ATCCTCGAGTGAGGATTAAAAAAAATAATAATTGCAGTGGGAAACCAGGCTGGATTATGGAAAATTAAATATGTTACTATCACATTACAAATGCAGAAATTATGGTTTGAAACATGTAAAACAACTGTCAAGTAGGGGTCTTTTTCACCTGCTTTCAATGACCAGATAAAAATGTGTCTATTAAATGTTCAAAGTGTTCGTTTCCTTAGAAAGGCTAAACATGGCAGCAGTTTACCAGAATTCCAGAGGCTTTGCACTGATTCCCCACAAATGTTGAGATAGAATAGTCGTTGCTGGTCTTGCCATGATACCTTGTTGCATCAATCTGGCACTTACATTCCTCAGCAAAAGTCCTCCCTTATTAGATAACAGACCACTTGTTAGTACTTAGCAAGGTTTTAACTGGGATGCAACACCTGACCCAGAGTCAGGGTGCTGCGTGTCCTCTGTGTTACCCCACGAAGACCGGAGGCCTAGGTTCCGGGACTGGAGACCAGCTTGCATGGAGCCTCAGTTGTGTGCTGTCCTTCCACCATCTCACTGAGTCTCAGCACACTGGCGCCTCTGGGACCGCCACTCACTCCCTGCCTAAGGGTAATGTGTGCTGTTCAGCACAGGCCTTAGGCTTAGAGCATCCTGGTGAGAGAGGGTTTGGGTGCAGACAAACCATGCTTCTCCACCTCTGTTTAACCATTCTGATAAATTCAGGTCATAGTTATACTTGGTTAAAGGGTTGTTCTGGTTATTAATACTGACATAATAGAATCGCTCAGAAAGTATTTAGTATTCAGTTTTTTATATTACCTGTTGTCTTGCAGTGGTTCTCAACCTTCCTGATGCCGCGA
>NW_006368117.1:0-845 GCF_000327345.1 Myotis davidii
CTATTGTTTAGGGAATCACTACAAAAAACAAACAAACCCCAGTCTGCACATATTTAGTATGGATGCAAACATAGATCAGCAACAACATAGCATAAAAAATTATGTTTGATCTGTGGTAGGTTGAAGCTACAGATGAAGAGCTGTTTGTATTTGCTTATGATTGCCCAGTAAGTGGAAGAAATGGTCCAGCTCTTTGGACTTAAATTCTTTCCATCAATAAACTATTATCATTGATACAAGTATGGCTACAGTTTGTCACTACCTTGGTTATCTCTTTCTATTGAATAAATTTTACATGTAACAAACACTGTGTAAGTTTAAGGTGTACAATGTATTACCTTGATACAGTTATAAATGGTAATATGATTGCTGATGTCATAATATTTATATTACATCATCATAGAAAATGATTACTGTCTATATTATTATACTGTGTGTTAGATCTCTATGGCTTATTTACAAGTCTGTACCCTTAAACACCATCACTCTTACCCCTCTCCTACCACCCTTTGGTACTCATCATTTTACTGTTTTTTACAGGTTTAACTTTTTTAGATTTCACAAATAAGTGATATGGTATAGAACTTGTCTTTCTCTATCTGACTTATGTCAGTGTAATGTGTTCAAATTCCATGCATGCTGTTGCAAATAGGAGGATATATTTCTTTATATGGATGAATAATACCTAATTTAGTAAATGTAGCATGTCTTTTTTATTCATTTATTCATTGAAGGGAATTTGGGTTGTTTCCATACTGTGGCTATTGTGAAAAATGCTGTGATGAACATGGGAGTGCATATATCTCATCAAAATCCTATTTTCATTTCTTTTGGGTATATACCCA
>NW_006368118.1:0-845 GCF_000327345.1 Myotis davidii
CTGCCACTAACATGATGACGGAAGAATATAAATACTATAATCCCATTAGAAGGAGGACAATGAGGGGAGCAGTACATGAGAGATTTTAAGGTTTCTGGAAGGCAGAAAGTGCATAGAGAAACACGAGATGATGAAGCAGAGTGGAGAAACTCCCGGAACAGAACACATAGAGAGGGGTTTTGGGGAGGAGTGACTGAGATGGAGCCTAAAGAAGACCTTGGTTTTGGAAATGACAGGCAGACATTAAGCTGGCCTGAGATGTGAGAGAGTGAGGCTGAAAATTGGAGAAATAATTGAAGATCTATACAAAAACCATTTCCCCTCACAATCTTCTCTCTCTTCTCCCAAATGCAGACTAGATGAAAGTCTGGAATTTAACTTCAGGACAAAACAGAAATTACTTCTTAAGGAATTGTATGCAGCATCTGGAAAGAATTAGTGCAGTGAGTGTGAATTGGGGTCCCAAAGAAATGGCCTGCTGGCATTTTGAAGGGAACTCAAATAAAGAGACTCCCTGATCATTCATGTGGATGAAGCCTACAGGGTGGTGGCACCACCCTTGGCTTCTGAGATACTGGCCAGGTTTCCAATCATTTCATTTGTAGAAGTAAATGGTTGAACTATGATCCCCAAGTATTTTGGGATAATCTGAATTAATCAAATGATAGAGTGAGGGAAATAGAAAAGTTGACATCAGAGGAAACAGAGATGATTAGGGCAGAGAAGAGAACTTAGACCACTACTCCAAGCATCTACCTACTTCCTGAATGAATCAGACTCCCAGAGTGGTCCTCCTGAAGGTTTTCTCTCTTGGCTCCATGCAGGAAATCTACACTTCTTGGTTT
>NW_006368119.1:0-845 GCF_000327345.1 Myotis davidii
AAAAAAACTTTTTAATAATTTCATTTTTGTTTCCTTCTCTTCATACCACAAGTGGAGATGAGAGGCACGCAAAAGAAAAAGGATGATAAACTGATAGGAGAGGTTGGGGGTGACTGTAGCACTCCACTTCAATCACGTTTAATAGTGTTGACTCTGTGAAGAACGTTATTGAAATCCAGACATAAAAAGCAGTGAGTTTTTATCATTTTTCATATCACTGGCCACTATGCTAAGTGCATATCATACTAAATATACATTTTCTTCTGCAAATGGATCTACAACTTCCCAGAACTTTGTTTAATGAAAAATATAACATTAAAAACGCACTTGAACAGGTCTACAGCCCACTAACTCAATAACGTAAAAAGCATTGCTCTTTAAGTTATTCTGAAAGCCAAGCTTAATCTCTGTCTGGGGCCTCATTCTACGTGATGGCAGAAAACGTCCTACTCTTTTCTCAGAAAATTCCCTTCTAAAGAAATTGACTGAGAATACAGTGTATTTCAAAGGTAAGCTTAGTCAAATTCAGGCTTCTGCCTCTTCACCTCTTTTTCTGTGGTGGAGGCTGTGTTCCTGGGGTTTTTGAAACGACAGAAAGGAGTGCATTCCCCCTAATTCTGTGGTGGCACCTTTGACTTGACTCAGTGACCCCTTCACACTGGCTCTTGTCAGTAAGTCCACCCTCCTCCTGCGCTCTTGGAAAAGCTCAGCTGTGTTTCCTTATCGTGATTTCCAATCCTTTGAGCCTCTGCCTGGCATCCATTCCTCCCATTCTCCCCTGATGGCCCTGGGGCGGCTTAGTGCCTGGCCTTCATGCAGGATATTTGAGGATATCCACCAGACCT
>NW_006368120.1:0-844 GCF_000327345.1 Myotis davidii
TGCGTGAATCTTCGTGCAACGGGCCTCTAGTATTGATATGAAGAAAAAGTACACTGAGGCTGAACTGATCCAGAATCCTTAGAGTTCTAGTTCAAGTCCCCTGTACAGCAGTGATCAGAGGAAATATCCACTGAGACAAGACAATGAAATTTTCTTACCAGATTAGAAGAACTGCGCTATGAAAATCATGTTGTTTTGCAGTTAGATCATGGGCCCACCTAATTTTGTGGCTTCTAGTACTCTAGAAAATTCCACGCAACTTGGTGTGTAGAGAATGAAATGCCATTGTTTGGAATAAAGAGGAGAGATGAGTTTTCTTAACCCAAAATATCTTCTTACCAAGCTCCAGGAAACAGTTCTGGAAAGATTCATCGGGGGAAGTTTGAACTGAAGTTTAGTAGTTTGTTTCACCTCTTTACATATGGAGCAACAAGACTTCAAATAGTGTCCCCATTTCTTCTTCAACATGCTCAACCAACGAGTTTCCCGGTAATCTTAGCAAGACTCTTAGCACATCTGCAGTGTTTTTTATGACTTACATGGAATTTTAGAGGTAAAGCTAGATTGTTTGCATGTTGCACTTCATTCCACATGGAGCCCCAGAGCAGACCTGGGACAGTCTTCAGATCTCCCACTGCCTGTGTCCAACTCTTCCGACATTCTGCTGAGTCTGCACATTTGCTCATAGAAGATGCTCATTATGCATTGGGGTGTTTTTTTAAAATGTAGATTTTTTTTTAAATCTCTAAGCTAACATTGAGTTTGCAGAACATTGTTTAAGTGGAAAAGTTTGCGTTTGTCCAACATCAGCTCATTCTAGTGCAGTGGTTCTCAACCTTCCTAA
>NW_006368121.1:0-845 GCF_000327345.1 Myotis davidii
ACATTGTTATGGGTCGGCCAGTTGAGTAAAAAACTATCTCCAGTCTTCCCCTCTGGAAAGCACTCTGGTCCCTACGAGGAAATTCTTTTCCAGAACCCCCTCACCTCACTTGACTTACTTGAAAAGAACATCCCCCCTGTCCTCTCTCAGGGGTCTCTTTGGGGTTTGTGGGCAGATTCTGGGGCTCCTTAGTTAGCTGATTAGGGAGGGGAGTGGTGAGGAAGGTGGAGTGGGACTGGGCAGGTCCAGCCCCAGGCGTGGTGGCTCATGGGATACTTAGCACTTTTTGTTTTGAACTTCAAGACTCAACTATAAATCAGAACAATTTGAAAATTCCTACTTGATATTTTTTGTGGCATGTATATTTCTTGCAGAATTTGGATGAGAATTCATCTATAATGAATCAGTATAGATGATCTATGCAACAAGAACCAGATTTTTCAAAAGGCTATAAATGAGGTGGGTTATATCTTAACTGCAAGTAAGGGTAAGCTGTGTTGTTACTAACTTTGCACACTCTCCATGATGATCACACTCTCCTTAATTATCTGAGGTCATCATTACAAATCTCAGTTGGTGTTCTAGGATATAACGTAGTGACACACTCAAAAGCCATTTGACATGAGCAAGCTCTTTGCCTCATATACTAACAACCTCCCAATTCACTGTTTTGTGAGTTATTTGTTTATTAGAAACTGTCCTGAAATTTTCCCTATGATCAGCCCAGTGACTCTTCTCACTGCTGCATACTGTCCACTAGAAGTCCTTACGACCTCAGGTGCCTGGTCTTTGGGCTTGGAAACTAGACAACCACGGCCATCTGAACTACCTGAAAACCAAGAGTA
>NW_006368122.1:0-845 GCF_000327345.1 Myotis davidii
GTTGTTCTCCCTATCATCAAATTCAGTGATAGAGTATTGAAACTGGTGAGCCTGGATTCTTGGAAGTTGTATCTAGAGCAAGTAAACTTTTAAACCTAAAGTTCTGATTTTGATACTACCATGAAGCAACTGCCTTTTGGTTTTTCATAGATTTTGTAGTCTCCTAGAGTAGATTTGTGAATATTTTTATAGCATTGAGGTTAGCTATGCAGGAACCATGTGTGGCAATACTGAACCCCTCAATACAGCTTTCACATGCCATCTAGCCTCACGCCCCAGGAAGGCTTTTAAAGTGTCAGTTCGCCAATTTGTGAAGTTCTTACTGATTACATTTGCAGGAGCCATCTAGAGATATAGTTAATGGAAAGCCTTGTACTCACAAAGAGTAACTAGATAAAAAATTATATGGAAATTTTTACTAATATCCAGTCTGGTCTGGAGACAAAGGCCAAATCTGATCATAAACATGTGTGAGATCACAGTCAAAACCTTGAATCTTAGAGAAAATTTAGCAAGAGCTTAAGTTACACCAGGACAAACACATTCTAATTGATATTTGCCAAGGATGGCATAGTTCCTGGGTTATTTTTATCTCTCTTTCCAGGGGGAAAAATAAAGATGCAAAGGCAAAACATGTACCGTATCTAAAATGCTACAATATTAGTCCTAATTTAAACCCTGGATTTCGATGGTACTAGTAACAGGCAGCACACATTTGTTTAGTGTTTACTCTTTGACAGTTGCCTTATGAGGGACTGTAGATACACAAGTAAAACACAGACCTCGCTCTCAAGGAGCTCAGAGTCTAGAGACAAGAGATCCTAATCATAAAAGTATAAAGCCGC
>NW_006368123.1:0-845 GCF_000327345.1 Myotis davidii
TTTTTTTTTAATCTATTCCCTATGTGAAGGTTGTAATAAACAGTACAATATGTTTTAGTCCAAAATTAGAGGAATGAGCAAGGAAATCAAGCGGTCAATATAATATGCTAAAACCAATCATTTGATGATTGAACATTGTCTATCCTTTAATTAAGACAGGAGTAAACATAAATCATTTAAAGGCTCTGAATATTACAGGATGTAGATTTTGAAACTGCCCATGACTAACTTACCATTTAAAGCAGACACACTAATAAGATCAAATTATTGCCAAATGAGAGGTGTTTAGTCGAAGGATATCTGTCACTGACTCAGAATATGTCCCTAACACTCTATTTAAGAATATTGCTGTGGATCTCTGCCTCTTTAACCCAGACTTCCACATACCTGCTGGAATAGAAATACCAACCACACAAATAATTCAAGAAAATTTTGAGTAGAGAAAATGTATTATTGTTTTTTAGTAAGTTATTTCTCCTCTTTACATATAATTTTTCTCACTTATATGTTTTAAAAAAGTGGGTAGAACACACAGTCTCTAAATTTCTTTTCTGTTTTTACAATCTAGGTAAGAAGCAAAATGAGGTCATATAGGAGTTACTTGGATGCAGTACTGCCAGGCAGTTTGCTTAAGTAATCATTTCCCTCTACTATTTCTAAAAATGATTGTGAATCAAATAAGGTAAAACCTGGCTTACTTAGCATTCTGTTAACCTGGTATTTCTATTAACTAGCGTGGAGGGCAAAAACCTCTTACTTGCATATTTTGAATTCCATGTATAAGAAATATAATAAACTGATATTGACAATATTAGAAGCAACTTGCAGACTGTGACAAAAAAAAA
>NW_006368124.1:0-845 GCF_000327345.1 Myotis davidii
ATTACACAGGTGGTGTGGTTGAGGTCCCTGTTGCGTTCTAAGACCAGACCTGAGTGGTTGGGGCTAGAACTCCCTTACTCTGGTGGAAGAGCAAAGCAAATCTTCCTGCAACCCATTAGGCTATTAGGTTCTTGTCCACTGCAATAGGTTTTTACCATTTTGGGGCCTGTGAAGAAGTCAGATCACCTAATCTCTCTTTTTCGTGTTATACTTTATCAACTTCCTCCTCTCTTTGCTCATGCTTATGAATATCACATTGGATTTAGTATCAAAGACTGGTTTGACAATAGTGTTTCTCATGATGGGTATAATCAATTAACTATTGACTTTTTTTCAATATCATAAATTATTTCTCTATGTCACACAGAGTACTAGTATAGAGAAATACTAGCACTGAGTTTTTAGACCATTTGATACTGTAATAGCAACAGGGAGTGAAACTGACTTATAATCTATGGATTTTAGGATTTGAGAAAGAACTTACTGATAGTTGATGCAGGTTCTTTAAAACAGAAAGAAAAATAAAGACATGAGTAATGTGCAGTATATGAAAATATATCCAATAAATATCTCTAAGTTTGTCATTTAGAACAAAATTGTCACTCATGCAGTTTTCAGAGGTTGCCTCCAAAAAGTCAAGGGAATTTCATAGCAGTTGGGACTATTTGTGTTTAATGAGAGATTTTGATATTTGCTTAATCCCAGAAGTTTTAGTGTTCCGTTTGAAGGACCTCTGTTGAGGTAGGCTAGTCTTTGATACTTGATCTCTGTATCCAGGGCAAAGATACACAGTCAAACCTTTTGGGACGGCAGTATGATGTTGCAATAAAGTTTTACTCATCACT
>NW_006368125.1:0-845 GCF_000327345.1 Myotis davidii
CGCAGGCCAACGTGCTATCCACTGAGCCAAACCCGCTAGGGTTCATTTTACCTTTTTGTCTGACAAACAAGCCCTACAGATATGTGAAGTGTATCCCTTGATATCTGTAGGGCTTGTGCACAGTCATCTCAATTATTACTCAATCATTATTACTAAAGGATTATCACTCAATTATTATTAAAGTCCCAAGTCTAACCCTTCCTCCCTCCTTCCCTAGCTCCCTCCTTTCCTCCCTCTTTCCTTCCCTCCTGTAATATTTTCTTGAGCATCTACTATGTTGGGGGCATTGAGGAAACAGTATAATGGGTAAAGTCTCCAAAGTTGTCCGTGAACCATGCACATGCGCATAAGACTTACCTGGTGTGCTTGGGAGAAAGACTTGAACCTGTTTAAACCCACTTGATCCCTGTGAGATAGCACCAAGGAATGCGTTGTTAGCACGTGCCCCCATGGCCCTGCTGCTTAGTAAGGTCAGACTGAGTGGTGTTTCGGGAAAGGCACAAACTCTGAGACTGAGGAGTTTCTCCTTAGTGGAGATACTTTACCTCCTGAGTTTCAGCTTCCTTAGCTAGAAAAACTCCTGGGTCGCTCTGATGAATGGAGGCAATTAACATAAAGCACGGTTTCTGGCACACAGCGGGTGCTTAATAGGTAGTCATTACTTAAAACTAGATGCCGTGGAGAACAAAAAGTTTAGTCAACAATTATCTTTTCCTAAAGCTGCCCAATTTCCTGATAACAATGTTTCTCCTCCACATTAGTGGTTCTCGGAGGTGGAATCCCCTGGGATGCCCAAGCGCTTTTATTATTTATAATATATTTTTATTCATTTCAGAAAGGAAGGG
>NW_006368126.1:0-845 GCF_000327345.1 Myotis davidii
AACAGAGCCAGCATTCTCGACCTTGGGTCACAGTGTATTATACTGTGATGTTACTACCCAC
Source organism: Myotis davidii (assembly GCF_000327345.1). Lineage (NCBI taxonomy): Eukaryota > Metazoa > Chordata > Mammalia > Chiroptera > Vespertilionidae > Myotis > Myotis davidii. Next base: position 62 of record NW_006368126.1, read on the forward strand.
TAAGTTTAAATTCAATTGTTTTAACAAAACCAACCCAGTCTGTGACATTATGTTATCATCAACATCAGTTGAATGGATAAGATGCAGGACAACAAACCAAGCAGAGGCTACTTAATAGTCGGAGATGAAGTGCATGCACATTCTGCATACCATGTCACACTCACGTTCCACCCAGCAGTGCTCCAGGAAAACTAATGTGTCATTTGGCTTCCATATCATATTCTCAGTCATGTCGAATGTACCTTTCATGCTGGGGGACTGAGTAGCATCTGACGGGACTGATCTCTGTGATTTTAGATGATGTGCCATGAATATACATTTAACTGAGGGCCCTGTTGGATGTTTTTCTAAAGCACAAAAGGAATTATAAAGTGTAATATCATCTCAAAACCATTTTCTATGTGAGGCCAACATTGCTGTTCTTAAAACGCCTCCTCAAGCTCTTCTCTGGAAGGTGAATTTTTTAAAAGGACTTTTTTTTTGCTTTATTTGCACTTATTTTATGGTTATAGTGTTAGTGTCTAATGTATCAAACCAAAAGACTACTAGGAATTGTGTCTGCATTTATCCCCAGAATAAACGTGGTTTAGAACAAAAGTACAGCATAGCTATAATCTTAGTAACATTTCTTGGTTTCATGCCACATCATGAAATCTGGGTTTGTTTCTATTTTTAATTTGCTTGGCTCCAACATTTATATTTGTGAAAAGGACCTTTATTATAACGCAATATTCTCTGATGGTTCATGTTATCCCATGGATTGCTGCTTCTACTGGATCAGCCA
>NW_006368127.1:0-845 GCF_000327345.1 Myotis davidii
TTTTTTGAAGAGAGTTTCAAATATGCATTATATTTTCTTATCTTGTGGCAACTGAAGGAAATTATTTGTCTGAATGACATGTTGGAGTATAGCAATGAGGGATTGAATTGTTCAGGAAGTACCTCAATTTTTACTATTGAAAATGACCTTATACTTAAGATGGCAGGGACAAAGAAACTATTTTCTAAGACACCCTGATATTTCCTCAACTATCTATAAAAATATCCCCTTTGTAGAAACAATTATTTTTGTTAGCAGGCCCACAGCCTTCTTTTAGAATAGAAGTCCTCTTTCATAAATCCCCTTGCACTTAACAATTTTTGAACAACCAATATTCTAATTTGTTTAAGCTAATGTATCTTTGGTTACTATCACTTACTGATAATTCTTGCCTATTATAATAATCAGAACTGTTGTTGAGATATCTGAGTGTACAGTGCACACTAAATATTGACAAGATTAGCAAATAAATTCAAACAACAAAAGAAATGTTTTGTGTGCTTAACTTTATATTACAGGTCTACACTCTAGAAAAGACCAGAGAGCAGATGTTCAAATTTCCTTGATTCATTTATCTCGGCTAATTTGTATGTGGGTTTGGCTACAGGTGTTTTTGTAATAATATTAATAATTTGGAATAGGTATGTTTGGTGTGTGTGCATGTGACTATATTTTGGTTTCTTTATAACCAACATATGATTTTTATAAATTCTGTAATGACTTCCTTAACATCAAAGCCCAGTGGGCTACTATTGTATGCTGGGCATCTTGTGTTCATATATAAGAGTGTATGACCGTGTCATGGGTCTAGGCGCCTATAGAGCAACAGGTCAGCTTCTACGTGA
>NW_006368128.1:0-845 GCF_000327345.1 Myotis davidii
TCATTGAATACATTGAAATGCATGAGTACATACTGATGTAAATAAATGAATAAACAAATGGGGTTAAATGGAATGCTCTATGTTATAGGAGAATACCAACTAATAAATCTAGATAAATGTTGGAATTTGAAAATCACCTTTGGCAACCCGCATAGTAATAACTGCTTTAGGCAAAATCATCAATGGATGCTGTAACTAGTGAGTGAAAGTTTGATGAGAAGCAGGATATTTGCATAGTTTCAAAATATCTTTCTACAAAATACTTATTACGTTTTAATAAGTACCAAATACTTATTAACTTTACTGAGGGAAATTTTGGTAGGTGCCATCTTAACCAGGTGATAGAAATTACCAACCCCAATAATGGGACAAGTGAACATTGTGTGCCTTCTGATATAAACCTAGAAGAGCACTGGGTCAGTGCTGTGGTATTCTTGCCAAAAATACACAAGTCACATCTAATCACAAGGAAACATGAGAAAGATCTAAATTGAACAACATTCTATAAAGTAACCAGCATTTCTGCTTCAGAAACGTCAAGGTCATCAAAGAGGAAGTATTGCACATTGAAGGCCACCAAAGAGACATGACAGTGAGATGCAAAACATGAAAAACATGATCTGGATCAGGTCATGGACATTAATTATTGGAATTATTGGTGAAATTTGAATTAAGTCTCTGCTTTTAAATAGTAAGATCATGTTGATATTAATTTCTTGATTTTGATGATTGCACTGTGGTTATGTAGTGTCCTTGATTTTAGGAAATATACACTGAAGTGTTAGGGGATAATCGGCATCATGTTTGTAACTTAATTTCTAATAGTTCAGAAAAAAATTTTGTGT
>NW_006368129.1:0-845 GCF_000327345.1 Myotis davidii
TGTGTGTGTGTCTGATCTAGTGTTCTGTCATTTACTCTGTGATTACACCAGTTTGCTTACCGGCTCCATTTCTCAGTTCTTTCATTTCTAAAATTGCAAGAACATTAATAGTACTTAGCTGCCTAGAGGGTTGTTGTGATGATTAAATGTGCTAATAAAGTCCTTGGAACAGCGGCTGGCGCATGGTTATTTCACACCAGCCATTATCATCATTGCCATCACTCATGCCGGCATTTGGGAAGCACGGCTCCCCCTCTGTCCCCTGAACTGGTGGTGATGAAAATAGCATTTCCAACAAGCTCCCGGGAGCCACAGCTTGAGAACCACCACGGGAGATTCCAGAAGCTCCCCTTTCCTAGTAGCTTGGGTTCCATTTCTTTCCCTGAGCTCTGTCCCTGTAATATTTGCACTTCCTGTCTTTACCTAGACCAAGGGGACCCAGCTTGCAGGGTTGTCAATAATCAGTGGAAAGCCTGCCCTCTGAGCCTCGCCAGGAGCCTGGGTTTCAGCAGGGTCAGACAGGGAAGTTTCAGCCAGAGGAGACGCAAGCCGGTGAGAAGACTGGACTAGCACATGCTGTATGCAGGGCAGGCCCAGAGAGCCACCTGGCAGAGTGGCTGTGTGAATAAAAACAGCAGATGATTTGGGGAAGTCATAGGAGGGGAGAGAAAAGAATCTTACTCTTCAGAAGAAAATGACCTTTGAGCAGAGATGGAGGTGATGAAAGAGGAGAAGAGAGAGGGACCCTGATTACAACATTCGTGATAGGAATTGTGGGTTTGTAGGAAGCAAAAGCTGGATGCTGCACGTTTGCAAGTTGGTCTGATACAAGGAGATGACAGCTT
>NW_006368130.1:0-845 GCF_000327345.1 Myotis davidii
GAGCTCCCCGGGCGGCTGGGGGCGGGGTGGCCGGTGACCCCGCTCCTGCCAGGGCCAAGGTCCAGGCTTATCTGGGGGGTGAAGGTCAGGCGCTGGGGAAGGGACAGCACACAGGTCCAGACTGGGTTTGGGCACTGGGCTCGGCAGAGGGGTCAGGGTGTCGTCCCATCCCATGTGGGGGTCCCCCAGCCCAGCCCCTGGGTCAGACGCTTCCTCCCCTCCCCCGCACCTGGTGCGAAGGACAGAGGCCTCGGAGACAGCTGGGCGCCTGCACCACAGCCATGCCCTCTGCTGCTCCCACTCGGCCGAACCCAAGCCCCACCTTCCAGAACCTTCCCTCGCACCTCCCCCCCTCTGCCTCCGGAGGCCCACGTACATGAAACCCTGATCTACTTACCTCACACTAGTAGGTAAGAAAGCAGGTGAGACAGTAAGGAAGTATTTTAAAGGGAAAAATATATGTAACATATATCTAGTACATGGTAGGTAGAGATGTATATGATGGATGTTAGATAGACATATAGAGATTATATCACAAAAAGAGCCTGGGAAAACAAAACCATGAGATTTAGAAGTGACAATGGGCCCTTCTTAATTTCTTTATTTCTGCTTTCTGTGTGCCCTAAATGTCCTACAATAAGATGTTACTTTTGAAACAAGGGAGAAGCTTCTATGAATAAACTGGCACTTTTACTCTCTCCCCGTTCTCTGTTCCCAGGTACGGCTCCTGTTCACCCACTAGGCTGCCGGTTTGGCACATCTCCCCAGCTGCCTCCAGCACCCAGACAGGGCTGCCACGAGCAAATTCTCTGTCTCTGAGCCTCAGTTTCCTCATCTGTAAAATG
>NW_006368131.1:0-845 GCF_000327345.1 Myotis davidii
AGTCTATTTTAGACATTGGGCTATGAAGCAGCAATAAAATACGAAAATCCAATACATTTGTTTAAAAAAGGGCAGCAGGGCACCAAGATAAGGCTCCAACTAAACAAGTTTTTCCTGACTCTGCAAGCGTGCCCTTCCCAGGTTGCACCCTGGGAATTCGTCCTGGAACCAGGCGTCTTGGAGTTTCAGCTGCAGATGCTGACACAGACAAATGAAAGAATTTAAAAAGAATAACAAGAAACTCAATTCTCTGGCAGTAAATTAATGTTGTTAGGGCTTTAAAAAATAATAAGCTGCGGTTTGAACAGAAGAGATGTGTTAACTCCTAGAAGATGTGGTGTCTGATGACGGAATAACATGCAAGGCCTGGGTTATCTGACCTTGGCATTCAGCATCAGAAACACGACCATTTACGCATCCCAGCACTCTGCGGTCATTGTGGTGGCTCAGGGTTAGCTTGGAATCTTTCCACAGTGGGAGAAAATACCATGACTCTTTCTGTCGAATGGAACATGCTGCCAAACCTGTGTGGGGTGTGTATTTTTGGCAAGTGTTTGCTACCCTTTTTTGTCTCTATTTATTCCTTCCATAACCCTCCTTAGGACATCATTTATACACTCATTCGTTACACACTCTGGTAGGCACTGTGCCTGCGGGAGAAGACAAGGGAGGAGACACCCAAAGATAATTGAAGTAAATTTATAATTCCAAGTCATATGAACGCCGTGTAGCCTTTACTAGAACACACGTGTAAACCACACAGCCATCTTTAAGTAGAAGGTGGAAGGCATGATGGGCTCCGGTCAGGAATAGAAGTAAGGATCAGCAATGTGACAGAGGAACAA
>NW_006368132.1:0-845 GCF_000327345.1 Myotis davidii
TTTTTAAAAATGCTGCAAGTTTTCTTTTCCTGAATCTTTTTTTCTTCTTCTATTCACACTGGCAGAAGCCCTTGCAGCTCCTACCAAAGGAGTTACTTTAATGGAGAATGAAAATCTGAGTAAAGAGGAATCAGTGTGTTATGACAACAGGGTGCCAGTATACTTTATATAAAAAGCTCTTGTGAGAACTCTGTCTTTTTGGTTGTCACCATGATCACTTGCTTACCTTCAAAACCACTGTGAAATGGAGAGAGTAAGGTGACTAATCTCAAAAACCAGTATCTTCTGGTAGTTTGTCATACTATCCTGGCATGTCTCCACAAGGCTCATCACTGTCTGCTCATATCCTCGTCAACTCATGCATCCCACCATTGTTTTCTCTTAATTATTTTTAATTTTCCCTCTACTCTCATTATAATTGTAGTTTCCCTTTTCCTATGCTGAGCCATCTATTAGCCAGGAGGCATAATCAGGGCTAAGAGATACATTTATTCTGATCTTAAGCTTCTAATCCATAGCATTCTTGAGTCGGGTGACACAAGGTATCTGTACAAACATTACCTGAGATCCCTATGAAATAGACACCTTGCCAATTTCATGATAAAAATCGAGCCTCAGCGGTTAAATAAGCTGCCCAAGCTCACAGCGAGGTTAGAGGGTTTTTGACTCTGAAGCCTGTGATCTTAACAATGACAACGTTCATTTGTGTGTGGTGCTGCAGCAGGTGTGGAGGAGGGAGAGGGGATGATTTAATCTTCTTTATCTGGATGGAGAAAACTGCAGATCTTTGGGGCTGAAGGCCAGGCATTACTCCTCAGCATTTGTAAAGCTGCTTTACCTTTTTT
>NW_006368133.1:0-845 GCF_000327345.1 Myotis davidii
ACTTTCAACAATAAAGACAATTTTTTAAAAAAAGAAAAAGAAAGAAAACACAGACAGGAAACATCAGGAAGAAGTTATATCTATTTTCAGAATGGGAAATTAGTAACCTTAATAGGTGAAGAGAAGGCCATCTAATGCCAGAAAGGATGCTGGAGCAAAGTTGTGAAATGGAGATTGCATGGCTGAGAATAGCTTGTCTGAATGCAGTACCAGATGGGCAATGGATGAGAAGACACGAACTTCTAAAATAAACAGATAGGAGATTTTCAAGTGCCTTGTTATTCATGCTGAGATTCTGGGATCAGAATCTAAAAGAAGTCAGAAGCCAGGATAAAGAATTAAGCCTGTATTTGGATGGCACATAAAGCAACATACAAATGTGCATCGGAAAATTTAAAATGTGGACATTTTAATGCGCAAATAAGCAAAACGCTTTGAGGACAGAACAACAACAAAAATACCTCTATAATATTTGTAAAATACCACCGCCTCCTAGCAGTCATGAAATCTATTACTACATCATGTCATATTTATTAGTTCAGTAAATATATGATGGTGATCATGGTTACTGGGGTTGTCAGAGTATGGAAGGATAAAATATTTTTAAGGAAGAAAATCTCTGCCCAAACAAGTACTTAAGCTTTACAATACCTAAAAGAATGTAATGTAATTGAGAAAATGCTAAAGTAATTACTTTGTACACGGTATTTACCTTCTCTATATTTTATTTGTATATATCCTCTAATGCCATCCTTATTTAGGCCCTCATTTGATTTATCTGGACTATTTCAAAAATCATTTAAAATAGTTTCTCTTTTTTCCTTTACAGCCATGATTTTTAAAAA
>NW_006368134.1:0-845 GCF_000327345.1 Myotis davidii
GCTGTCCAATACAGTAGCCTCTAGCCACACATGGCTATTTAATTTTAAGTTAATTAAAAATTTGCTTCTTCAGTCTTACTAGCCACATTCAAGTATGACTAGTGACCACCATAATGGGTAACAAACAGTACATTTCAATCACTATAGAAAGTACTATTAGGCAGTTTTGTTCTACATCATTTTCCTCATCCCTAACTCTCACCAGATACTACTTGTATTTCTACTTAGTCCTCACTGGGCATTAAAATTATAACTGGCATTTTTAAGTGTCTGCCTCTCTAATTAGACTAGAAACTCACCGTTTTGTCTCAATGTTCACCATATAAAAAGAGCTCAATAAATGTTTGTTAAGTTAACACGGGCCTCAGTACCCATTCCTGAAAATGAGTCAGTCTACCTCTATTACTTGGGACAAATGCAATAAAGGCAGAGAACAGAAACAAGAAAATTGTATGTGAGCCAGAAACAGAACTCCAAGAAATCCGCACGCCCTATATCAGACAAGGCACAGCTGCTAAATGGGAGGCTGAATACTGTCCCTTGGGGAGGGCTAGGCATCTCCAAATTAGTCCAGAGCCGAAGACCTGAGATCACGCCAAGATGCTTTTCTCCAGTTTTCCCTTCATCAGTTCAATGTTCTATTCTTAGCCAGTACTACTGTCTTTCCAATCCATTAGAGAGCTCAAAAAGCAGGTGTTCTAGACCCTCTTCACCAGCTGAAACTACATTCTTTAAAAAAACACATGCCCTGACCAGTGTGGCTCAGTAGGTTGGAGCTTGGTTCCATACACAGAAAGGTTGTGGGTTCGATGCCTACAGGAGGCAACTGATCAATGTTTCTCTCT
>NW_006368135.1:0-845 GCF_000327345.1 Myotis davidii
CTTATCAGTAGTACATGGGTTCTTTTGATGTTCTTACTAGCATTGTCTCTGTTTTCTTCCTAGAATTGTTTTATAACTGGCTAAGTATTGATGAGTAGCAGTAAACTTATTATAGTTATAGATTCTAAAGCTGGATTGCTTGGTTTCATATCTAACCCCATACTTTAAAACCATATAACCTGGCTCATTTCTTAACCCCTGAGGCTCAGCTTCCTCATTCCAAAGATAGGGAAGAAAATAGTATCTACCTTCTTGAGTGGTTGTGTGTTTTATGTGAAATCATACATGTAGCAGGTTAGAGCAGTGGCTGGCCCTATTTACATGTGGGAGTTCAACACACTTTAAAACAAAGTTCAAGTTTCATCTCAGGTATTATATGAAACTCTATACAACCAAAGCTTTACAGTGTTCAAGATGAAGAATATCTAACTTAGAGAAAGTCTAAACTAGGAAGTAGTCTATTTCTGTTACCATAGGGCATTAAATACAAATGTGGAAGTGTATTTAAATATTTGCTCCTGCCAGAGAAGCAGAAGGTCCAAGGTGCTACTGTCATCTAAGATCATCAGGGAGTAAAGATGTGACATTTTAGAAATAATAATGTAAATTACTGGATAAGTGGTTATTTGCTTTATAAATATTTGATTTGCATTCAACTTTTCAGCTCAACCTGATGCCCCCATCAAATATTATGAATGCTAGATGACCTTAACTTTAGCCTTAGGTTTTTCAGTAACTCACAATGTGACCATGACCAAACTTTTTCAATTGCCTCTGGCTTTCATTGGACTGTTATAAGGGCAAATGTGATAAAAATGTGCCCTGGCTGGTTTGGCTCAGTGGAT
>NW_006368136.1:0-846 GCF_000327345.1 Myotis davidii
TCTCTAAAATCAATAAAAAACATTTTAAAAATTGACTTACATAATTATAAAGACATTTCCTTTAAAAATTTCCTCTTACTAGTAATTTTCCTAAGTCCATCAAGGATAAAGTCTCATTGGTACCACTATATTTTTAAAAACTTCACAGCTTACACCTATCTTGACCCTTATAAAAAGAAATAACAGGTATCAAATTCAGAATCTTCTGCTGAACATATATCTGGTTAGTCTTCAGTTACATTATATTGATACCATTATATTTCTTCTTAAGGTTGTTACCTCTGTGTAAGGTTGGTGATTCTGATTGTCATTTATGGTCTTGGTAAAAAAAAGTCCTTTTAAAATAAATTCAAGTTAAATGAATTTACTTAAAGATATTAGGTACATAATACTGCATGTATGCATGGGTATGGCCCCCAAAAATCATGAAGGTAATTTATTTAGGTACTGCTGCCAGTTCAGTCGGATGATGTATTTATGTGGCATAAAATATAACTGCTATCCTCCCAGCCCAAACAAACCATTAGTTTACTCCAAGTCAGAAACAGGGAAGTCTTTCAGCTAGGAATTTTGCCTGGAATGTACTGTTATGATTGAGGGACATACAGAAATCATATTCATAACTCTTTAAAAAATTTAGACATTTTTAACTCCTCTTGATAAATGTGAGTGGTAATGAGGGTTTCTTCGATAATATCTTTGATAACTTCATGGTTATTACTCTCAGTTAAGTGGTAATTTGATCATCAGATATCATTTTTATTCTAAAGATTTACCTATGAAATATATTGCTATAGATTTCACACAAATCACTTAAAGCAGCGGTCGCCAACCTTTCAGACCTCA
>NW_006368137.1:0-846 GCF_000327345.1 Myotis davidii
TCCCTGATCCCAGTGTTGTATCTCTTTTGTCTTCTCTTAATAGAATCTTCTCTGCAGTGCATTAATTCTACACCTAATATGTGCCAAACTGGCTCTAATATCCACTTTCAACCTAGGTGGAAGAGTTGCTTATTTCAGAACTTTATAAAAAAAATAAAGAAATAATTGGTAATAACTGAACCCATAGAGAACAAAATATTTTTAAAAGAAAAACTAAATTTAAATATTGTCACAGAAACATCCTAAGGGAACCCCAAGGTGTCACTTTAGGATGCTTGGACCACTGTCCACCTGCATAATCCCTTCACCTTGTGTGTGGGCAGGACTAGTGACTTGCTTCTCACCAATAAAATGCAGCAATGGTAATGGGATATGATTCTCTTGACTAGATTACATACTATGCTGAAGATGATGGATGTCACTCCCATGACGACTCCGACTTAGCCAACTGAATTAATTAGGTCTCCAGGTAAGGTCACAGGTCCAACCAGCACCTTGATTTCAACTTGGTTAGACCCTCATTAAAGGACCCACTAACCCCATGCCTTGAGGGAAACTGAAGTAATATATATATATGTTGTTTTAATCTCCCAAATATGTGGCAATTGATTACATAGCACGAGAAAACTTATACATACACATATGTACATAAACTTATTCTGGATTGTTTTACAACAAACTTCCTAATTTTAAACTTCTTAATTTTAAAGGTCTCCCTGCCTATCATATCAGGTATATGTTTAAACACCCATATTACACGTTAAGAATAGTTTTGCTGTAAAAGTTTTAGAAAGGATTTTCATTATTTTGTCTATTTTGAAACAAATATTTTATTTTTTTGTTGTT
>NW_006368138.1:0-846 GCF_000327345.1 Myotis davidii
TGCACAAATCCGTGCACCAGGCCACTAGTAGGAAAAAAGTGTTTGTGGGTTATGCAAGATTTCTTACTATACTAAAAGCATGAGCTATTCAATTTTAAAAAATCATAAATTGGACTTTGTCAAAATTAAAAACATTCCCTCTGTGAAGTATACTGGTAAGAGAATGTAGATATATCACAGAGAGGGAGGAAATATTTGCAAAATAAATATTATTCAACAGAGTAATATCTAATATTTTTTTGAAGTCTCAAATGCATTAATTTAAAAACAATAATAAAAAGTGGGCAAAGGATTTCACAAAGGAGGATCTTTGGATGCTAAATAAGTACATAAAATGTGCTCTATATAACTAGTCATTAGGTGAAGGAGATTTAAAACCATAATGAGATACCACTACATCCCTATAAGAATGGCTGCAATTATAAAACTACAACAAAAAAGCCCGACAATACCAAGTGCTGACAATTAGAATATTCATATAGAATTTCTGATGAAAATGTAAAGCAGTTCAGCTACTTGAAAAACAGTATAGCTGTTTTCTTTAAGGCTAAAGATACTTTTAACATACAATCCAGGAATCTCGCCCCTAAGTATTTATTGAGGGTAAATAAAATTATGTTTATCCAAACTCTTATCTGAATGTTTAGTGATCATGTTTACAGCCACAGAAAACTGGAAACCAAATGTCCCTGAACTGATGTATGGATAAAAACTTGGTACATCCGTGCAATGAAATCTACTCTTCAATATAAAGAAATAGATACTAATACATACACCAATGTAGATTAGTCTCAAATACATTATGCTTAGAGAAAAAAGTCAACTTAGGCACTATGTTAAAATGGA
>NW_006368139.1:0-845 GCF_000327345.1 Myotis davidii
GTGTACACGGCAAGTCAGATCTTTGCAAACTGACTTCAGGCCTGCAAGTGTCTCCTTTCCTTGCGGGCTTTCCCCGGATCACAGTGTAGCAGAAAGAACAAAATTCTCCACCATCAAGAGAAAGAAACAAACTGGCAGAGGGGGCTGGCCAGGCCTATGAGACACCTATCAAGCTAAAAGCTACCAATGATGTTGGAGCAGCATACTTGCGGACTCGGAGCTGTTGAAAAGTTACAATTGATGAATGAAACAGAAATGCCGCAAAACTGTGTATGCAATATACTTTTAAAAAATGTGTATACATATATAGGAGTAGAAAGAGGACACACAGCTATAGATCAAAGTAACGGGGACTATCAATGACTTTCTTGTGTATTTTTCTACCGTAAACATGCATTTTTGCAAAATCTAAAAAGGGGCAATTACTTCGTCTCCGTGAGCTGTAAGGGAAGTAGAAGCTGTCCGAGGAAGGTGTGGGAACCTCAAAGGCAAGCCCTTTGCTTTGCAGGCGCCTTTTTCTGAGCGTAGCCCCCTCCTGCTTCAGCAAGCACCTCCGACGACTTTCTCCTCATCACTGCCTCGCCCGGAAAAGCCTGGTTCCCTGCAGATGACTGTGTCCAACCCCTCCCAACACATAAAACACCCAGGCCTGGTCCGGGGTCTTTTCTCTCGCGCACGACTGCACAAAGTCAGAGGTGGGGAGCCGGGGGGGCGAGGAGGAAGCCTCAACCCTGCAGCCATCACGGAAGCACCCGGCTGGTGACAGGCTGGAAAATTCCGCCGGGTTTCCAAGCCCCAGGAATCCGGGGAGCAGCGGACCCAGGCAAGGCCGGGCTCCTCGCGCA
>NW_006368140.1:0-846 GCF_000327345.1 Myotis davidii
CTAAGACTGGATGTGCCCATCTGGGAAGGCTGTCTGGGGCCCCTCTCTGGGACTGGGGCTCTGCCCCTCGGTGCCCACAGACAGACCCCAGTACCCCAAGGTGAGAATCCCGACCCTCAACATCTCAGCTGGCCCGTTAGTTAGCTCAGGGCGCCAGGGCTGCCTCTTCCTGTTAATGGAGATGGTTACAAAGGAGGCCCAGGGTCACAGGGCAGTGACGGGGACCACGGACTGTAAGGAAGGCAGGTCTCTGCACTGAGGTCCCCACCCAGCGGGCCAGGCTGGACCCTGCCAAAGCCACGGCGTCAGAGAAGAGCAGGGTGGAAGGATGAAGCTGAGCCGATGGAAGCAGAGGTGGGGGTGGGGGTGGGGGTGGAGAACCCAGGCTCAGCTCAGAGGCCTGGGGAAGGTCGGGGTTCCTTGGGGTCTGTTTTCGCACGGCCACTGATGGCCTGACCTTGAGCAAGTGGCTTGAAATCACCTCTGAACCCGTTTGTGTCTCTGCACCCATGAGCGAGTCTGCCCTCCCTGCCAGTGCATCGCTGTGGGTGGGAACGAGGTGGGGGACCTGGCAGATACTGTACAGTGCAGTTACTCCGCCGTGGAGGATGCAGGGGCCTGAATCCTACTCAGCCCCCGCCTCTGTGGGCCTGCGCTCACCCCCTCCTCGCCCAGTGCCCGCAGGGGAGGATTCTGACCCTCCATGTCTAGCTGACCCCACAGCTCAGGGTCCCAGGGCTGCCCCTTCCTGCCCTGGAGGTTGTTATAAGGACCCCAGACCCCAGGGGGATTTGTGGGTAACCAGGGAGACGGAATAGGGCCCCCCAAAGAGCTGGAGAGGCCCCG
>NW_006368141.1:0-846 GCF_000327345.1 Myotis davidii
AGAGACAGAGAATGATGATGATGATTCCAATGCCATCACAAATGTTTCTGGCATTATAAGGATTATAAATATACAAACAAACAAAAAAATCCAAGTAAGCCAAAATGTTTCTTGAAATTCTGCCCCAAATGATAAATACACAGCAATTTTACCACTTCTGGGTCAGGAAGTTGTAAAATATAATGTGACCTACACTCCACTTGTTGAAATTATCTTTCTGCCCTTTTCTCTTTTCCACATTCTCAGTGTCAACATCAGGCCTTCTTTCTCTCCCCAGTGCTAACTGCCAGCAGCCTTGAAACCACAGGTCTTTCTAATTTCTGGTGAAAGAAAGCTCACCAAGATTTCACCTTTTCCATCATAAATCTAAGCATGCAAACATCATTTCCAACAAGGAATTCTGTAAGGTCACAACTGCAGAGTGTATTGCTATTGACTGAGAAATTAACTTCTACCCTTTGAAAGTCTGAAATTCTAATTGGTTGTCCTATTTAATAAGGTGTTACCCTGGCAATATTCATTGTGACATCTGCTTCCTAAAAGGCATCAATTCCTGCAAGTTTTCTTCATTAAACTGTTACTCCCTTCTCCCACACTCATGGAGGTAAAATATAATCTATGGTTCTTGAATTTTTAATTGCTTGATTCTTGGAACTTTTTACTTAATAAGTCTGAGAATCTTTGTTTCACTCGAAATAATCAGAGGAAAATTATTCTTTGGCTAGCTACAAAATGACAAATTGTCATTCATAACCTAATATTAAATATTAAAGCCAAGGCATGGATGACATGTTTTCTCACTATAAGCGTCATAAAAAAAAACAAAACAAACAAAAACACACACAA
>NW_006368142.1:0-846 GCF_000327345.1 Myotis davidii
AAAAAAAAAAAAAAAGCAGTCTAGTGTTTCCTCAGGCTTGCAGAAACTAAGCCTCCATTGGCCTAAAAAACTATCCCAAGCAAAACACAGTCTTCTCCAGGCTGTAGAATATTGCTCATAAAACATGGTCTCAATATCCCCCTCCCTGCAATCACACTTCTTGCAATGAGACTTTGGAGATCTTCCCATCAAGAGGAATTTATTTCTCCAATCAGGACCAGCCTTGTGCCTTGCTTTGACCAAAAGAATATACCAGAAAAGAGACTCTGAAGGTTCCAGGTCCTAAACCTTAAAAAGTCTTGCTGCTTCTACACTCTGAGAATCTTAGCGGCCATCTGAAGAAGCCTGTGCTAGCCTACTCTAGGATGACAGTCCACAAGGAACAGAGATAAGCTATCCCCACTGAGGCCACACTAATTAGCCAGTCACAAGACAGTCTGGCAGTTAAGATAAGTGAGTGTGCCTAGTTAGAGAACAGAAAAGCCACCTAGCTGGTCTCAGCTCAAACTTCCAACCAACAGAATTATCAGTTAAATAAATGGTTGCTGTTTTAAGCCACTACGTTTTGGGGGTGACCTACTATACAGCAAAAGCTAACTGATACACCATGACAGGAAAAGATGTATGAAAAACAAGCTTCAATGTGCAACATGAATGCCTGTGTCTGAGTGAGGAGAATTTCTGTGTAAAGGACTGAGGTTAGAATAAGGGAGTTTTGAAGATAGGGTGAATAATATCAAGACCTGTCATCACTTCATGAGCCTCCACATAGCATTTCACCTCAGAACATGAGGGGGCTAGATTTTTGCAGTTTTCCTGTATTTGTTCAAGGGCTACAATAAAAAA
>NW_006368143.1:0-846 GCF_000327345.1 Myotis davidii
GGGGATCTTGAAATCTGGGCATAACAATATCCACTTCTTCACCATTGAGAATACTTTTTGTTTAGGAAATCAGGATTCTCTTTTCTATGCAGTACTAATACCTATCTTTGTCTCCCAGCTAACTAGACTGGGACTTGTACCTTCATCTATCTTAATCCTGAAATAGACATTACCCCTAATAATCAGTCTTTTAAAGTTCCTCTTACTGCACACACCTGGACCAAGAGAAACATCATCCTCCTTCCCTCCTTGTCAGCCTTGGAATAGTTACTGGCCCAGGCACTGGAATAGAGGGACTGGCAACCTCCCTTTCCTATTACCAGAGCCTATCCAAAGACCTTGCAGAGAGCTTAGAGGAAATTTCCCAGAGTATTGTTGCATTACAAGACCAAATGTACTCACTAGCTACAGTTACCCTCCAAAATCGGAGAGAACTTGACCTTCTTACAGCTGAGAAAGGGGGACTATGCCTATACCTAGAAGAAGAATGCTGTTTTTATGCCAACCAGTCTAGCATACTAAGGGGGGAGCTAAAATTTTAATTGATAAAGCCTCAAAGATCCAACAACAGCTTTCAGAATCTTGGGGCACTTGGCTACAGAATCTTAACTGGGTCTCCTGGCTTTTATCTCTAACTGGACCACTCTTAATGGCTCATCCTGGCACTCATCTTAGGCCCTTGCTTGTTGAACCTCCTAATAAATTTTGTTTCTTCTCACATAAAGCTATAAAGCTCCAGATGGTCCTCCAGATGGAACCACAAATGGAAACTATACCCTTCTTTCATAAACCCCTAGGTTGCCCACCTCTGATGGAATCCTGATAGCTGCTTCTAATTGACACCCC
>NW_006368144.1:0-846 GCF_000327345.1 Myotis davidii
GCATGGGACAATGCTCAGTCCAGTGAGCCACACTGTCTGGGCAGAGTTTTTGTTGAAATTTTATGTTTATATAAAATTTATTTTTGAAAACACGAAAATTTAAAAAGCAACTTGAATATTTTATGCTATTTCTGATTTCAAGTTAAAATGAACATCCTACAATTTGTATTTATAAACGCTTTTGAAAAAATCAAGCTACTATGATATGATTAGTCCATATTCAGGAGTGATAACAGAGAGGAAGTATGGGGACGAAAAGCACACACATCATAGGCACAGACATTACCTCTGGGTCCCAATAAGAATAAAAACCAAAATCACCTTACAATGCCGTTAGATAAAATATGAATGAGTGCAGCTGGTGCTGCTAACTAGTCTACCCCTCTTCATTTGCTTTCTCATGAATATATTCCATAGTGGGGAATTATCGCCTCAAAAATAACCTTACTTAATATATATGCTAGGAAGCAAAGTGATAGCTAAATTATTTGGATCTGCCAGGAATCATCAGGTGATAGGCATTTGTTTGTTTATAATGAAAATAATTAAATTAATGGAGTAATGAATGCCATTTACCAAATGTTGGGAAGGTTGCACTCTGTTTCCAGTCCTTGGACCATGGGGTGAAGTTGCCAGGTTTTGTAATTTTATTTCAATGCACATTTGAGTGGCATTTTGTCCCTGTTTCACAGTGGCCTTTTATGGTTTGTATTTTCCATCTGAAGAGGCAGCCCTGTATGAGAAATGAGCCCTGGCCTCCCAGCCAACAATACTGGCCTGGCCACCGGGATCACATCCTGATCCAACTAATGTTTTCTGACTATGTATGTATGTATGTATGTATGT
>NW_006368145.1:0-846 GCF_000327345.1 Myotis davidii
CGAATCTCTTCGTGCAATGGGCCTCTAGTATACTAAATAACTATCTACGATTATTTAACCTATTGCATCCTTACCATCATGCAGCCACTGGGTGAAACTTAATAAAATGAATGGATGCAGACTGTTTAATGCAGTCTAGCACACCATTAACAGCTACCACTAGAAAGTGATCAGAATGGATTCCCAGTGAAAAGATGCTTTAGTAGCAATTTCATAAACAAATGCCAAATTGCTGAATATATATTATACATTCTAAAGAATGTGTATTACCTGATGTGAGTCTCAGAATTATCTAAGCTGTTTCTTCAGACTTTAGAGAATAACAACAATTTTATGTCTTTCTGAATAATTGGTTCCTAAGTGCTTTGTAGCAGCAATGACACCAGTCTGGAAGTAAGAAGGTCTGAGTCTTTAGTTCAAAAATAAAAGACCACAAGGATACACAGTGCCCATTCTGCCAAACAGAAATCATACAATTTCAAACCAAAGCATGTATTTCTCAGTATACAAACTGACTTGACTCCTTAGTCAGGACAGCAAGTCCAGTTAGCCATAAAGAGTGCTGCCTTATAACAATTCCATCACAACAATTTATCTGGATGTCTTCATCCAGAGACTGGCTGGAGAGTGGCTGAGTAATGAAGGATATCTGGCAATTGGATTTAGGAAAAAGTTTCTAGAGGAATGTTATGTTTCCCATTTTGACAAGAGTTCTTTGAAACACATTACTATTAGCAAGCTGCTTCTGATTGCTGAAATAGTAGATTACAAGGAAAATATCATTTACATATTGCTGACAAATGGATAGATCCTAAACTGCATATTAAAAATAAAATTAAAAACATC
>NW_006368146.1:0-846 GCF_000327345.1 Myotis davidii
AAAATCAATAAAATATATTTTTTCAAAAATAAAGAAAAAGAAACAGAGATTAAATAGATCTCAGATACTTGGCCACTAGCTTCTCATCCTATGGGGACACAGGGACCTGCTCTTTCATGCCAAAGGCAGAGGACACGTTTTCTTTAAGGGCTTACTCCCAATGAATGTGGTTGAGGCCTTAGTTTCTCACAAAGTTTTCAAGGAAATATTTTTGCCCTCAAAATTGCCTCCTTCTTTTCATCTAAAATGATGATTTATTTTATTATTCAGTGATTGAAAATTCATGAAATTTTGTGGTTAGAGCAAAAATGTGTCACACAATTCCATATGCCCATACAGTGGGGCTGAGGAAATCTGACAGTGAAACCACCGTTTCTCCTCCCAGAGTTTAATGGGCCTCCAACCTCATTTTTTTAAACTTATTTTCCCCTTAATAAAAAACACATATTGCTTTCTTTAAAAAAAATCTTGTCGCTATAAGGCTCTATAAATAAATATAATGCTCAAAACAGGGTACTTTCTTAGACTAGTTTCAAGATTCAAATTCTCAAATTATTCACAAAAACGATGCTCAGAAAGATACAGTTACTTGACCAAACTCGTGGTCATCAGCAGAAATGGGGCTTGAACCTAGCACATGATTTCTAGTTCTAGTACACTACCCTGCCTACAAACAGGGTACAACGTCTTATTCCATTTGAGTGAGACTTCAATTATTGAATATTGAATATTAGGAATTGGCTCAGCTTGGAAAAGTCCTCCCCTCATACCATGAAGGCAGACAACACATCAAGTGTGTGTATATGAGAATCATTTCAGGTTCCTCCAAATCGTCTCTGACCTTGG
>NW_006368147.1:0-844 GCF_000327345.1 Myotis davidii
GCCTTCTTCAAAACAGTCAAGAGAATCAAGATCCAAGTTCCGGCGCAGATAACTTGGTTATGGTCATGCTCGACTCCCTGACGGACTACATCGTGGAGATGGTGGGCATGGAGGCCAACAACCAAAGTGCGCCAAGTGCTCCAAGTGCGCCAAGTGTGCCGAGTGCGCCGACCACCGAGCCAGAGGCGGAGAGGGCAGCCAACAGCAATGAAGCGCCGCGCCATGATGCAGCCTTCACTCGATTCGACCAAAAGCGTGCATCCAGAAGAGGCTGAAAGCCTGAGTCCCCGAGCCTGGCAAGAGTCATCAGAGCAGCCCAAGCTAAATGTCGCCTAGCTGAGGAAGCCAGGTTCTGTTGTCAACTAATGTCATTAAAGGACTGAACAGCACCGCAGTACTTCTGACTCCGCTGTTTCTGTCATTTGGTGTGAGAAGTAGCTGCGAGACATCCAGGAGATAGCTCATGGAGAACTGGAAGGTAGAAGGGGTGGGCAGTGTGGGAATGGTGGAATCGGGGATTTAAGGGAGCAGTTTCTAATGGTGACGGTGCGGGGAGGGGCGCTGGTGGGAGTAACTGGCCTAGGTTGTTGGGGAAGAGAAGACTTTCCCAAGGGTTTTGAACAAGTCAAGGCTGGGGCGGGGGAAGGCTCCCAGAATGACTGTGGTAACTGGGGTGGGCCTGAAGACCATGACTGAGGCGCCAAAGGATTTATTCATGATTGGGAATGTCTAAAAGTAGGAAGTGGTGGCAATGGGGGTGGCAGAGAGGGTAGCATAGCAGTTGGCATGAACTTCATGGGATTGGGGCTTTACAGGAGGAATGAGGAGTGGTGGGGAAAACAAA
>NW_006368148.1:0-846 GCF_000327345.1 Myotis davidii
CACTTCCAAGGATTTTGGACCTTGATGTTTGAGATTAATAAATGTGAAGAATTTCGTGTCGAATTTCTTGTACTAATACTGGCAAGTTAGGGAAAAGTACAAAAGAGGTTTTATTTTGGCATCATTTTATAATTGTACCTGAAATGACAGCTATCATCACCTTTTGTGAGACAAGGAGCCAACAACTGCGAAACAATGACCTTGTGTTAAATCTAAGATACAACCCAAGATATCCAGGTGTGTACATATTTAGTAGAGAGCATTCGAGAAGGAAACATTTAATCAAATGAGTTGAGAATCGGTCACCTTGATACACCAGATGGTCCTAGTGTAAGCTTGTTTCATGCAAAGTTAGCCATTTAAAGTCTCAAAACACAGAGAGAAACCAGAATAAATTAGCTTAAAAGTAACCCCTGCAGGCCAAATGGTTAGTAGCATGCTCAGGAATTCAGACAGGCTAAGATCTAAAAAATCATTGACTCCAGGATCCACTTAAAAGCCTAAAACTCAAAATTCCAACAATGACCTCCATGAACGAGGTACCTATAAATATTTTCAAATGGTGTTGCAGAGATATTTGTTTCATGCCACATATATGATAACGTTCAAGAAGTTGAAATATTTTCCAAATCCACAGATGCCAAATGCTGATGAGCAAAATAATAAGAGAACTGAGTATGAGGAAGTTAAATTACTTTTATATCCAATGTGCAATTCACTTAAAAAATAATAAGCCTTAAGACAATTATAGTGATACAGTTGTAATTAGCTGGTTATTAATAATAGGAAAGGTGCAAAAGCGAGACCAAACGGTATAAGCATGGCCATCTGGGCAGCTTCACCAGG
>NW_006368149.1:0-846 GCF_000327345.1 Myotis davidii
CATATAGATAATGTCAAAAAGGTTATCTCTAAAAATCTCCTATTCTTGTCAAGGACTCTAATTTAAATTCTTCTAGGTAAATAAGCAGTGGGAACACAAAAATTTCTCTTGACCCCAAAGGGTCTCAGTTACCCTTAGCTCAAAATAACCCTCACACCACAGAAGCACATCTTGGTCGAGTACTCCGTTGGTTGGAGCATCCTCCTGATGCGCTGGGGTTTGGGTTCAATCCCTGGTGAGGGCGCATGCAAGAGTCCAGCGATGAATGAATGCATGGATGGATGGATGGGTGGAACAAGTTGGTGTTTCTCTCTCTCTCAAATCAATAATACATTTAAGAAAATTTTAATAAAAGAAGAAAAAACGTGTCCTTATGGTAAAGTTTGTCACAGTTACTCCACAATAAAATCATGTTGCATTTTGCTGCTAAGTGGAATTGTGATATCTATTGGCTGGGAGAATCTACCTCCTTTCAGATTCTTTATTTTCACCTATAATTTATTTGACATCGACCGAGAAAGTAGCTATTCAGGGCGTCACCCTGTGCTAGGCACTACCAGGGATATATAAAAGCCATGGGACCAACTCTTTTACAAAGGTGTTAATTGGGCTTTCCCCATTTAAAACCCCCCATAGCATTTTATTTCCTAATTCTGCTTCTCACAGTCAACTTCATTTCCCTGTTTAATGCAATTTGCTCCTCGTGATAAGATTCTATTAAGTGATTATTAAGACATTCTGAGTTACTTCAGCCAAGCAGGTCTATAATCATTGCCTGCCTCCTGGGGGCGACGCGAGGTGTAATTACCTCCCAGCATCCGGAACTGCAAACAGAGGCGCTTCCTC
>NW_006368150.1:0-846 GCF_000327345.1 Myotis davidii
GCATATACAAAAGAGAACTAATCATTTTGCCTTTAAATATGATCTGTAGAACTTGCAAAGTCTATATTGAAATGCTACCTGTACTCACTTCTTCAAAAAGTGACTACTGAATGTTTCCTCTGCAGCTAGTACCGTGTTAAAATTGTCTGATAGACAAGACATTTACTCTGTTCTTGCAGAGCTCACACTCTCATGAAGGCACCGAAAACATAAGGAAGAAATGCCCATGCAATGTGATAAACGCCATAAGGGAAATGAGCATGGGTTACACAGGCGGGGAAGCCTTCCAGGCGAAAGTAACTGAGTGGAACATTGAAGAATGACCAGAAGTTCTCTAGGTATAAAAAGACATGAAGAATCCTCTCAGCAGAAGGGGCAGTATGAGCAAGTTCTAGGAAAGACAAAACAAGGTGGTTTATTAAGAGGAACAAGCGATCTTGTCTCCCTAGAGCCCAGAGTGGGCGAGTTGGAGTGGTGGGAGCAAAACCAGAGGTGCATCCCGGACTAGACCATGAAGGGCTTTGAATGCCACGCTAAGGAATTAGATTTAATTTTCCATCTGCTAAGGAACAATAACAAGACCTCCAGTCTAACATTAGACACTTGAATATCTTTATACAAATACACATGTGCTCACAAACACATGCCCTCACATGCATCCTGGATTTTCATATTCCCCAGGTTGGATTGAGTAATGTTATTTGGATGCAAATAAAGGAAAGGAAGAAACGTAGGATGTTTTGCTTCGTGCTATATATATGATGAAACAGGCAAAGTGTCAGAGCCAGGATAATTGAAAGAGAGTCTAGTCCATACATCTTGGTGGGTATGAGAGAATCTGCCCAC
>NW_006368151.1:0-846 GCF_000327345.1 Myotis davidii
CCCCCCCCAACCCCCCACTTTGCAGCTCCTCACTGTCCAGGATCTTGTCTGTGCCTCCCACCATCCCCATGAGACGGCCGGACTGGTGTTATCATGATCCGATTCTGTCCATAAAGCAACAGGGCACAGACTGGACAGGGTTCATCTGAAGCCCCCCAGGTGCTGGAGCAGAGCGGGTGCAAACGGAGGCCTCTGGTGTTCCTTCCTCCCTCCAGGCTGCCTCTCACCTCTCAGTGTATTTAATCCCAGCATCTGGAACATTCTTTAATGAATGCTCTCGATTTACCTAAGGCGGGTGTTCATCTCACATTTCAGCATTAAAACACAGTGATTAAAATCTCGGGCTCCGAACGCAATAGGCTGTGTGACCTTGGACAAGTCACTCACTCTTTCTTCGGCCTCAGTGTCCTCGTGTAGAAAAGGAGGCTGTTTTAGTGTCCCTTCCGAGATGCTGCGCCCATAAATTGCCCAGCACACTGTCTGACACACCACTGAGTGCTCAGTGTTAGCCCCATGAATTCTAACTATAATGATATTCTTATTGCAAAAGAATTAGAATATGTTGAGGGTTCACCGTTATGCTAGCACTGTGCCGAGGATGGTGAAGGAGCCACCATATCCTATGGCATGGCGATACCACGGGTGAGACCGCCACATGGCTTAACATCTTATTAGGGAGCTACACCTACAGAACTATTCAGGAATACTAGGAATCTGAATATCATCACATAGAAAACCACGTGCTACGTACGAGAAGCTCTCTGAGAGTAACGAAGGGATGGAAAATCATTAAATGCTACACTTGGACATCCATCCACCCCAGCCTCTCCTGTGACAGAAGGGACT
>NW_006368152.1:0-846 GCF_000327345.1 Myotis davidii
GCATTTTGGCAGCCCCAATATAAATGGGAATATTGGCCACATTTAGTGAAAATAAAGACAAGTTCTGGCACAGCGAACTACCTGTCCTGCCACCAGATGCATGACGGGAAAACCTAAGTCAGCATTTCATTTGTCCCAAGAGGGTCACCAGAACTTCATTTTCCCTTTTTCTGTTGCAAGCTTTCCTTTCTTACAAGAGCTAAATACTTAGGTTATGCTGTAGAAGTAATCTGGGAGTTTTGTTCTCTCTGCTGTCCTACCTCATTTAGCTCTCTTCTTAATTTGGGTTTATTTTCAGAACTAAAATCGGATGCATAACAGTCTGAAGATCCTCAGTTGATCCAAGAACCTTTAACATTGCCCTCTAGAACTCTCTGCTCCTTCATTGGGTAGGACTGTGAATTAGAATGTGTCAGCCTCTCTTGACACCTTAGCTTCTGAATGTTTAAAGCCGCTAACACATTACTATGAGCTAATCCTGGTCTAAGCACTCATAATCTCATTTAATTCGTATAACAAGAGGATAACTTCTATATAGGTGAGGCAACTGAAAGGCAAAAAATAACTTCCCCAAGTTATAATTGCTAAAGGGCAATTCGCATTTGAACTTGAATGGCTTAACTGCAGGGCCTACATTATCATTACCAAACCATCCCATGTAATATGCAGTACACCCTTCATGTGAGTTTAAGACACCAAGTTTTCGTGGTTAAAAGCTCCAGAAACATCAACACATGGAAACATTTGCTTGATACGCTGATTAGTATTAAAATATGTTTTAGCTCAGAAGTTGCCAACTGGTAGACTAATTTTGTTTGGCCTGCGCTAAGTTAAAAAAAAAAAAAA
>NW_006368153.1:0-846 GCF_000327345.1 Myotis davidii
AAAAAAATAATATTATGAATATTAGACCTTTTGTATTATCTCACAGGTCAGTGTCAAATTAATCTTTCAAAGTATGAGGAATTCCCATGGGTTACATGACAAGACAAAGCTTTAAAAGCAAAATAGTCCAGAACTAGTCCTTGATGGATAAAAAAGATTGAAATACACTGAAAGAAATGGAAAAAATATAACTGCTGGGTGGGAAATCCTGAAACCACACTGCGTGACTAAAATTGATGATGTCTATACTTACCTATAAGCCATACTTCTATTGAAAGAAGATATCTTTGGATAAACATACTATACCATAATTTATATGGTCAGTCATAACAAGGGTGAAGATATTGGCTGGCCTTAAAACTGAGAGATAAGCAAATATTTTTCTTGAATTATTATTTATTCAGTATTGTAATATTGTCCATACAAATTACTATAAACCTACCTTCACTCCACCCTGTATGTCGTTAAAAACAGTCTGTCCATGTATATAGAGCTGACCCAATGATATTAGTAATCAATATCCCTTCTTCCAAAAAATGTTTTTAAAACTATGCAAAATGGTTGTGTCTCAAAAATTTATATATAACATTTTCTTGAGGAATGTTTGACTCTTCAATGGATCAAAATCTATTTCTAATAAAGGCAGAAGAGTAGAATGGAGTGGAATAAATTTACCTCAAAATAGGCATTAAAGTAATGGGGCTGTTCCTCAGTATCATTTGTGCACTAAATTGAGGCCTGATGCTGGAGAATGTAGTTCTTTGACTCAGCTCATAAAACAAACAAAAAAAATATACAAGTGTATAAGAGTGTTCTGGTCTCAAAGAAATATAAAATTTAGTTGTT
>NW_006368154.1:0-846 GCF_000327345.1 Myotis davidii
AGTAACACAGCTAATAAGTAATTTTCAGTCAAGATTCCAACTCTGATCTTTGCTGTCAGACAGACCAAAATTCCTTACCCCACACTGTCTATTGTGGTGGAAAGAAGTGAAGTGCAATGTCAAATGAGCCCAACTTCCAAACAACCTGGATTCATAGTGCACTGCCTATAATTTTAATCCCTAAATGGGGATGAAAACATCAGAAATCACTTGAAAATTTTGGATGATAGAAGCATAATGTAAATGACGATAATACTGGTCTATTTTTGGGTTGACATTGGTAAAATTAAAACCTCCAATATTCATTCTTTTTTTTCTTTTGAATTTTGAAGACAGATTCAGGGACACTTTGTGACATTTGCTATATGTGTATCTGAGAATTTTTCTTTTAGAATGACATTCTGATGAGTTTTCCCAGTAGAATATGCGGGGGACCAAGTAGTCAGGCTCATGACATCAGTTGGCAATGTGGGGACAGACTCTGTCAGGGTTAGGAGGGTTGAGAATCACCAGGCTCAGCAACACTTTGCAAGGCAGCATGTTCTGGCTGGAGCAGGACTCTGTTTTACGCAGCCACATCCCTCCAAAGTAAATCTGCTCCTTGAATGACCGGACCAATTGCATTCCTGGTCAAGATACGTTTGCAAAGAGTGGGAGGTGACTGCAGAAGCATTGTATTTTATCTTTCATCATGGATAATCCCTGGAGCTGCAGAAAGGAAACCACAGAGAATGGGGGTCCCCACATACTTGAATTAACAGAGTAACACATCATATAGCCATATCTCCATTAATTTATTTGGGGGCCATAGGTTTGTCAACATTTTATTTTTTAAGTAATGACATT
>NW_006368155.1:0-846 GCF_000327345.1 Myotis davidii
TTCATCCAGAAGGTCATCCGGAAGGATGTCCAGTTAATTAGCATATTATGCTTTTATTGTTATAAAAATGTTTTAGAAAGCAAATTGAAGAATTTTTTTAGGAAATCTATGAAATCGATCAGTTCAACTTTCTTTTACTAATCTGAATTTGCACACATTGGATTTACATTGTGTCCACTTGTACTTATTGCTGTGCAACCAGCCACCTGCACCAAACAACTGGAAAATAAAGACAATGGGAACAATGCCACAATGGCTCTTGAAATCCCTGAAGAAAACCTGACAGGTTTTTATTAAGTTCTTCTGATGTTGGTATAACAGCTTGTAATCTGAGGAGACAGGCTAGACTATTAAGTACATGATACAGATTTTGACTCAACAACATATTATACTAATGAGATCATCCTATCTAGACAAATCTGCTTTTTGCAACTCAGTGTATCTCGGATGATCTTTAAATGTCAATTTATACATAGATCAACAATTTTATTAATAGCTGATACACACCACAGGTTTCCTTCTGACATTTAGTTTGAACAGTTTCTATTAAACATTTTCCCATTAATCATTATAAACACCACCTCTGCACACTTGTGATTACTTTTGTAAAACAAATTCCAAAATGTGTTATTTAAAAATTTTACAGGTCATGCTAAATTGCTTGCATTCAAATAGTATAAACTCCTACCAACAATTAATCAGGGCCCTTATCTCTATTTTGTCACCAACACTGAGTATTATCTTCTTGTATATTGTCAGTGGTGTCTCTTGGCTATTTTCATTTGCTGTTGATCATCTTTACACATCAAGTCCTCTTCTGTGGGAATGTTTGCAGTTTTTTGTTTT
>NW_006368156.1:0-846 GCF_000327345.1 Myotis davidii
GGAAATCTACTTCCTGATCCCCTCAGAAAGTGGGCCGCAATGAATTTAAGACCGAACGCCTCTATTAAATATTTGCCCTAAAAGCAATGAGACCAGGGTGACCAGGCCTGTGTGAAATACTCATTGTTTCGGGAGAAAAATGTTCAGATTCTGCAGTCATGAGAAAAGCAATAAAGGAGGATAATATTTAAGTTGATAAAAGATGCAAACATGGCTTTATTGGGTTTCTAAATTCAAATTAAAAGAATAAATATTTCATCAGGGATACTAATTAAAGATTGGTCAAAGATTTGTCTGTGTCTCATATAGCAAATACGAATCAGAGCTGATTAAGAGAAGTAACATTTGTGGGACTGCTCAGCTATGGACAGGAGTGATTACTGGGAAGTCCATTGCACTGAGCGATAGTTATTTGATTATAACTTGATTTTTAAATGAAAATGACATTAGTACTTCTTGATTAGTAGTTCTTCCCATGGAGTAAAATTTTGATTTGGGTGGGGAAAACGATTCTTTGGATGGTTAATTATGTCAACTTTCTTATTAGTGGTTTTGTGTGGTTACCTGCGCTTTTAGTATTTTCTTTTGGAGCCAGCCTCAGTTTAAAAAGTCAAAAGAATTGATTGAGCCCTGGACAGTGAGCTTAGTGGTCAGCTCACACACAGAAGGGTCTTGGGTTCAATTCCTGATCAATGAATGTATCTGGGCTTCGGGTTCCTTCCCAGGCCCAAGTGGGGTGTATGTGGGAGGCACCCTATTGATGTGTCTTACATTGATGTCTCTCTCTCTCTCCCTTTCTCCCCCTCCCTCCCTCCTTTGCACTCTCTCTAAATATCAATGGAAAAA
>NW_006368157.1:0-846 GCF_000327345.1 Myotis davidii
GTCAATGCTCAAACACTGAGCCACACCAGCTGGATTCATTTAATGTTTTCTATCTTCTAGAAATGTTTTCTAGCCTTTTTCTTAGGATTTTCCCCCCTATCTCTATAGTCACAAGGAGAACTATATTGTGTTTGCCTGTCCGTGTAATAACCTAGTTTTTTCAGGTGTTGCTTTCAGGCTAACAACAAATTCACATAATGCCCGAGGAAACGTGTACTTCTTTTGAGTTTGGGAGCCGAGTCTTGGGTGTTTGTACAAACCTCAGAGTCCACCGCCTTCTTTCTTCCTCCTTCCGGCGCAGCGGGAACACCGAAAGCCCCTCACGCGGAGGATGTGAGGCGAGGTGGAATTGAATGTTTAGGACTGGGGTGAATAACAAATGTGTGCTGCTCAGTTCCTTGATTTAGTCAGGATTCTTTGTTTTTATCACGTAGATGTTGGTATCTAGCCCTCATCTGTGTTGAATTCTGACATGAAAGCAGGAAGCTCTGGCCCCCTTGCTTTATATGGTACTTGGGATTTCAGATGGGCTCAGTGACCTGTTTAAACACTTCAAAAGCCTTTATGAGTCTTGCACAGTGTTTCTCTTACTCA
Source organism: Myotis davidii (assembly GCF_000327345.1). Lineage (NCBI taxonomy): Eukaryota > Metazoa > Chordata > Mammalia > Chiroptera > Vespertilionidae > Myotis > Myotis davidii. The sequence continues at coordinate 595 of NW_006368157.1, forward strand.
AAGGGCCATTATCCTAGGGAGCACTATGCAGCCATGTAAGGGGTCGTTATAGAAGACTATTTAATAATATATTAGATATCTATGAAAAGGGGGGCTATATAAGGATGTAAATAAAAATATTTTTAAATAGCAGATTATAGATCATTGGTCCTTTTTTTCCTTTTCTATATTCTTATATTTTTATATAATGGGCATTACTTGGGGGAGCAACCATTCCCTTACTTCTCTGTGCAGGTACTTCCATGACTAGAG
>NW_006368158.1:0-846 GCF_000327345.1 Myotis davidii
TTCAGTAGATGAAAACATCACCGTGGGAGCACTGGAGCAGAGAGAAGCCTAATCCCTCTTGTTGCCACTGTGATGACAGGTATTAGATGCAGGTGTAGGAGCGATAACACGGTTGCCTCACCATGTAATCATCATTGTTTCCTTGGTATCATAAGCAGTAATTATCACTAACTGACATTTAGCATTTGGTTGTAACTTGGTAAACAGGCTGTCACATCGGCTTTATAATACGGGGAAGATGTTGATGGTACTGTGTCATGAATCCTGCCTACCAATGGATCCTTCTGTGAGGCTCCCAATGTGGCTGTACACACAGGGGACAAAGCAGATAGGGACGCAATGTACCACTTTGTCGTGTGCTGTGCAAGTACCTGGTTCCTTAATCTGAGCCTCTGGTAAAGATTAGGTGGGAACTTTTGGCTTAGGCCTGAGGCCTTGGGTGAAGCTCTTACCACCTCTTCTGCTGACTGCATGAGCAAGTCAGGCTTTGGCTAAACTGTACCCAACCTACTGAATGTGTGGAGAGGGTGAGAGAACCAGAACATAGGCAGGGTCTGTGTTGTTCCATCAGGTAGATGTAGCAAGCAGCCCAGTGCCAAGTTGCTACTCTATGAATGTTAACATGCAGTGGTCCATGGTAGTTTCTGGGGCTTGGAACAATTATATTAACTTCTTTGTCCATGGAAGGAAAGTACAGGAATATGTCTGGGGAGGGGAAGTTGCCTCTACAGTTTGTGGAAGTTTACTGCCAACATACCAATTTCACTCTGTCCATCATTTCCTCGAGAAAATACAGAAGTCTGTGTATTGCTCTTTCTTTACAGCTCCTTAGCCTTGGATAAGTTA
>NW_006368159.1:0-846 GCF_000327345.1 Myotis davidii
TATCCACTGAGCCAAACCGGTTCGGCGAAATCATTGCATTCTTATTATATATATAATTTTTCATTTCTAGCAGTCATATCTTAAAAGAAGAAACAGATCAAACTGATTTTAACATTTTATGTAACAAAATAAAAATATTTCAACATGTAACCCATATATAAAATATTAATGATTCCTTTAACATCATTTTTAATACTATATCTTAAAATACAGTGTGTGCTTTTTATACATAAAACACATCTCAATTTGGAAGCTAACTTTTCATTGACCTGTGTGTAGATTTCATAATATTTACAACGGGCTATTCAGTTTTTCAGTTGCACTAGCTGAGCATATTTCAAGTGCTCAGCAGCCACCTGTAGCTAGTGACCAACATTTCAGTTGGTGCAGCTACAGAGCCTCATCCCTCTTCCATGGACGTGGCTCTGGGGTCCCTGTGGGCTGATGGGAGCAGGGCAGATACCCCAGTGTAAGTCATGCTGAGATGATGTTTGGTGAGCACCTGGGATCCTGAACACAGGAACCTTGTCCTGCTACTTCTCCACTAAATCCCAAGAGCACTGTCTTAGCTCAGGTTCCCTGGACGCAGAACCTGAGACAGTGTTTCAGGTGCATACAATTTATTGAGGGAAACCCTGGACACAAGACAGTCAGCAAGTGAGGGAAGCAGGGTAGGCCAGAGAATGAGTGGAGCAGGGATGCAGGCTCAGGTAAATTCTAGCCTTGGTCCGATCCATGGCGACTCTGGACTGTAAGTTGCACTACAGAGTCATCCACCTTAAGGCAAAGAGACTGGGCTTCTGTGCACCTGTATTCCCCTGTCGTTGGCTTCTCTAGGTGAGAGTG
>NW_006368160.1:0-846 GCF_000327345.1 Myotis davidii
TTTTTTTTTTTAATTACTAGAACATCAGGACAGACATTGTCATGGATGTTGGCTGCAGTATTAATCCAGCCCTTGACATAGGCCAGGTATGTGAACTGACTTGCCTCGCTTCCTGTGTGTAAAAGTCAAGGCTGCTATGGGATCTTCAGGGGAAACATCCCACCTAACTTATTCATCATCTCCCTTTTCTACCCCGGAGTCAGAATCTTTCTATTCAGAGCAGCCACACAACTCGTATCTCTTACTGTTTAAAAAGGGAAGGAAACAAAGGTGTTTTAGGCCATGTTTGAAGAAACGTGCAGCCTGGGACTGGGCAGCTTGAACGAAGGAGGGCTAAGCTTTGAGGGGACAGAACGAGCCCCACATTGTGGGTGGAGGTAAAGTAGGGTGCTCAGTGCTGAGCCTCGGCCTACAACAGGCTTGAGCTTCGAGGAGTTTGGAGCTGGGCCAGGATAACAAATGCCGCATAACTGCAGGGGTAGTGACAGAGAGGCAGCCTATGTTGCCCCCAGATGTTTTTTATTTAAATTTACAGTAACTGACAAGATTGAAAAATCACAAGCTGTTTTCCATCAATATTGAAATGTCTAGCACATCTAAGAGCTGGAGCGTTTCAAAGCTGTTGGGGAAGCTTGAAGAACATAGTTCAAACCCTTGATGGTACAAGTGGGGAAACTGAGTCCAGGGGTGTGAGGCTGGCCAGCTCGTGAGCAAAAATGTTAGGAGGGGTGATTTGGTTCCAGAGGCCCAAGAGCCTTTCCTACTGGGCTGGAACCTGTGGACATGTCAGTCAGAGTTTCATCTGAAAGAAAACACGAGAGAGTTGATCCTCCAGTCTTCCTGAGG
>NW_006368161.1:0-846 GCF_000327345.1 Myotis davidii
TCAATGATGTCTCTCCTTACCCCTCTCTCTAAAAATCAATAAAAAATGCAAACTTAAAAAAAAGAAAGGAAATAGAAGACTTGCACAACACTATCAACAATTTGACCTAATTGATAATTATAGAACACGCCACCCAACAACAGCAGAATACACATTCTTTCCAAGTGCACTTGGAACATTCACCAGGTATTCTATTAGGCCGTAAAAAAAACAACTTACATCTAAACGGATTGAAGTTATACAAAGTGTGTTTTCTAACAATGGGATTAAATAAAAAATGAATAGATCTCTGCAAAATCCCCAAATACTTGGAAACTACATCACACATTCTAAATAACACACGAGAAAAGAGAAATCAAAAGGGAGATCCCGAAGGCAGGGGAGAGAGTGCCTGGGTGTGTTCCTGACACCAGTACATTCGCTCTGGCTGGAGGCTGCTGGTGGTTAGGGAGTAGGATGGGCCCAAGACAAGCCTGGAGGGGACAGAGATACATGAGGACCTACTATGTGTGGGCTCTGAGGCAGCTACTTCTGCACATTATCTCGTTAAGTTTCATTCATGTTCGATAATATTCTAATTCCACTGGGTTCTGAGGTCCCGGGGAGCCGAGTGGTTGGGGTGGTTAGGTCATGGATGGGGTCCATGACCTAAAACTTCTGAGCCTGGCCTGAGACCTCCTGCAAGCACAGGTAGGAAGGAGCTGCTGGGCAGAAAGCCTGCCCTTTCTACAGGGTCACCTGTGCGCCCTGCATCTCCTACCTACAGTCACAGCCTTGAGGACAAAGCAACAACCAAGGGCTCGATAAGGCAGGTCCTCTAAAGAGGATACATTTAAAACAAGACTC
>NW_006368162.1:0-846 GCF_000327345.1 Myotis davidii
ATTTGCTTTATCTTTCTACATAGTTTGACTAACTATTTGAGAATAAGTTGACTCATCATGAGACTTCATCTCAAAATACTTCATTGTGAACGTCCTAAGAACACAGTCATTCTCTTCCATAATCAGAGCACAGTTGTCAACTCAGGAAGTTTACTGTACATTCAATCTTGTTATGGTCCATATGCCAGTTTGTGCATGGACTCAATATTGATGTACAGAGCAGTTTGAAATTTAATTTTTGAGCCAATCAACTAACTAGATTGATATTTATGATCTTACTGGTCCTCATTCCCAGCTGGGTGCCCAGAGCTCCTGTCCTCTACAAGGGTGCTGTCTGATCTAGTGACCAAGACACCAGACCAAGCTCACAGGACTGAGAGCACTGGTTAAACTGGGTGGGTCTAATGCCCTGGCAGGGCTTTTGTGGTGATGATCCCTTTTGATGACAGACACTAACAGTCTCTTTTTCTGGGGCAGGTACACGTTCCCTCAAATGAGTGAGGAAGGTGGTTCAAACTGTGGGAGGTGATGATAGGACCTTTGGAACCAGACAGCACAGGTTCAGAGCTCAGCACCAGCATTTACTGGTTCTGTGATACTGACAAGCACTTAAACCTTCTCACCTGCTTCTTGTCTGGTAACTGGGGGAATGACAAGACTTACTTCCCAGAGCTACTGTTATCATGGAGATAATTCTCAGTGTCTGATTGGCAACTGCAGAGGGAGATGTGTTGCTCACTGTTACTTAGGTGTCATGTCAGCACCCAGTGAGTGAGCAGACCCGGGTCTGTGAGGGTGGCAGGTTTGGGCTAGATTCCTGGCTCTGAGACTGAGGGAAGGTCACTA
>NW_006368163.1:0-846 GCF_000327345.1 Myotis davidii
AGTAAGTAAAGAGGAGAGAAGAGAAAGGACGTCCAGTAGTAGCAGAGCATATTGATAAAACCAGCTGAATGGGAAGCTAAATCATGGAAAGGGTGGAACACCAGAGGCCAGGGAGCTATGAGCGTGCTCCCTAATCCTCAGCCATGCTTCAGCTCTCCACCACTTTTGACCTGCAGGAAACCTGTCCTGAGATTTCCTGAGTGCTCTATTGCCTGCATTCTGCAACAGCATATCTAAACCACTATTTCAATCCTTTTCTGCTATCCAAATTTGCAAAGGGTAAGCTCCTTTTGCTAACCTCTGAAATAGCCTGGGCATGTGTCATTCAAAAGAAGAAAAGTGAAAATTCAGAGGGAAGGTCAATTCTTAACATTCCCATTTTTATTCTCAAATCCTTTCCTGGGAACTCCTGGCGCGAATGAATGACATTTCTTATTTACAACTGACTATATACCATCTGGAATATTCTCTTATATGGCCATCCTGTTATTTTTCTCTTTAATTATAACTTGCATTTTCATGTATGGACGTGAGCTTAAAACTGACTCAGGCTGATCAGCCTGTAACTTCCTGGAGGGTGGAGACCAAGGCTTGGAAGATTTTCTACAATCAAGAAAAACTTTTGCTGAACAGACATGGATATCAAATTTCCAAACTTCCAATCTTCACAGAGGGAGCTACAGAAGCCAAATTTAACAGGTGTGCGACAGGCCCAGGTCAAGGGCACCCAAATCTGGTAACTTTGGCTCTAGAAAATCAGACATCAGACTGAGTGCAAATTCTCAAGCAGTAAGAAGTTTGCTTTTAAGCTTTCTCTCAGCCCTAAGGAGGCTAGGAACTTGGAGG
>NW_006368164.1:0-846 GCF_000327345.1 Myotis davidii
GTAAATAAAGTTTTATTGGAACACAGCCAAGCCTATTTGTCTACATATCATCTGCAGCTACTCTCATACTACAGCTACAGCATTTGCCAACCCCTGGTTTTGAGCATTTACATTTAATGTGGTTATTCATATGGTTTGCTGTAAAACAACCATAATACTACCTGTGTTTCATTTGTCTCAGCTGTTTTCTGCCCTTTTCCCTTTTTTCTGCCTTCTTTTGGGTTGACTTTTTTCATGATTCCATTTGCTCTGCTTTGTTGGCTCGTTAGCTTTAACTGTCTTTACTTCAGTGGCTGCTTTTGGAGCCCTCGGGAAATACTGCAGGGAGTGAGCCTGGAGCTCCTTTATCCTCCTGCCCTGGCATCTCCCAGATCTTCCTTTCTGGCTCTGATAAATTCAGACGTATATGCCATAGCCTATTCCCCTGTTCTCTTTACAGAAAAGATAGGGACTTTTGTTTGTCTCTATGTGGATAGCCAAAATAGATTTCTTATATCAGATTTAGATTGAGAGTCCAATTTCATTTTTAGGAACATCCAGCAGTGAGATTTGTTATGGTGATTAATTCATTATTTTGAGTCGCCTTTTTGAAACAGTAGGTGATTACTGAAACGCTCTAATGTAAAGCTGTGTGTCTTTGCAGGCGACCATTAATATAGTTTTTGACAGAGTGGGGAAGACTGATCCTGTCACAAGGGGCATTGAGATCACTGTGAATTATCTGGGAATCCAATTTGATGTAAGTGTTGTATCGGGATCCTGGTTTGTTGTTTCCTTCTCTTTTATCTGCTATATGTTATAATTAAGATTCGAATTCCTTCCTACTTGATTCTGCTTTTGTTCTTC
>NW_006368165.1:0-846 GCF_000327345.1 Myotis davidii
ATGTGCCCTGACTGGGGTTCAAACCTGCAACCTTGTCATATCTGGATGACACTCCAACCAACTGGGCTACTAAATCAGGGCTGTGTCCATGTTACTAAGTGAGAGAATTAAAACATTCTGTTATGTGGTAGCAATCATATCTTGGTATACTAATGCAGAGCGTTTTGGATTAACTAAGTGTTTTCTTATTTCTTCCTTTTCTTCCTGATACAATGGGATACTTTTTATCCCATTTATAACAAATCACCAAGGACAATTAGGAAAAATCAAATGTAAAACTTAAATACACTCTCATCCATCTACACACACACTAATTTAGTAATTAGACAAATTAAATGTACTGAGGTGAAATTCATACTTCAGGCACCCTCTCTCCATTACATACTATTGTGGATTAATGTCACAGCAACTTGGATATGATTAAGGAAATCAAGAACTAGTTAAGTATAATTGAGCCTACTATAAGCCAGTGAATGCAAAATACGCTTCTGAGAGAAAATAAAGTAAAAGGCACAATATATACTTATGAAACTCTTACTATATACTCAGCACCTTACTTGAAAAATGAGGAATACAGAAAAACACAAGATGGGCCCTGCACTCAAGGAACTGAAACACAGTGAGGGAAATGAGGCACCTGCTGAGATGAACAGAAAGGGGCTCAGATGACAAGTGGTTCCTGGGGGAGGAAAGCATGGGTTGGCTGGCGCAGGTGCAGATCTGTTCCACCAAAGGGCCAGGGCTAGCAGCCTCGTGTAAGATGCACAGGGCCAAGGCCAGCTCAGGGACGGGTGGGGAAGGCTGCTGGGACCTGCATGTTGAACAGATCACAATTTATGTGCTTTC
>NW_006368166.1:0-846 GCF_000327345.1 Myotis davidii
TCAGAAAAAGACAAGAGTCGTTGCATGACTCCTTAAGTGTTACAGTGTACTCATAATACTATAATTGTCAATATGAGTTACTATTTGCTTTAAATAATGGACTACTACTAATTTTACTTTAGAGGAAGTGAGATAAATATTTTATCCTAAATTTGGTGGTATTGTAGAGATTTTGAGGTTTTTATGTACTTTGTTAATGGCCTCCTACATCAGAGGTTTTATTTCATTAAGGATATAGAATGAATAACCTAAGATTTATAATTTTATTCCTGCGTTTATTGATAGTCTTAATATCTATTGAGTGGCCTTAAACAGATCGCACATACGTCACTTAATCATATAAAATTCTAGGGGATGCTGTTACTGTTTTATTAACTCTACTAAAGTTGCCTGTTGATACACCTGAATTTATAGATAATATCAGTATCTACACAAAGTGAATTATCTTCACCAGTAGGAATATGATTCACTTAGTACATATTTATTGCTTGTTTATTATATACTCGGCATTTTGCTTAGGCATGAAACATAAAAGTACATCATGGTCCCTTTCTTGGGTACACTCACCTTGACAAACTTGGATTGCCACTCTTTATTTCCTTCCCATTAGCCTGTTGATTATTCTGTTGGCAATACCAAGATTATTTGAGACTTAATATTTTAATATCAGAACCTTTTCTGTTAAAACTTACACATGTTCATACATTATAGTAGTTATTTGGAAAAACTTCTCCTGGCTGGTGTGGCTCAGTTGGTTAGAGCGTTATCCCATACACCAAAAGGAGGCAGGTTCAATCCTTGGTGGGGCCCTGTGAGGAGGCAACCCATCGATGTTTCTCTCTTTCC
>NW_006368167.1:0-846 GCF_000327345.1 Myotis davidii
TCTCTCTCTCTCACACACACACGCAAAACAAAAACAACTCCCATATTACCTTATGAAATGCGGGTATCATGGGTCCATGTTTAGTTTCAAATTATAGCAAGGGCTATAAAAATAAAAAGAAGAGTCAGAATCATTTTGAAGGAAGAATTATCAATATCGTAGACTAATTTGAGGAAGAGGCTACAGTCAAAAGTGACTGTAGAATCAACTTTATTGAGAGAATAGTGGTAATATTAAGAGAGGTTTTACTTATCAGATAAAGCATGCTAACGAAATAATCCAACTTGAACATTTTATCTGTGAATAAAATATTTGAAAAGCAGTGTGCTTTGATATCCCAATGCTTCAAAAGACATTCCTTGATACATTTGTTTTGGAAATGGAAATGTCTTACTGGGGCCTAAAAGTGTAGTTCCTCTATTTCAAATAGTGTCTCAGACGGACCAAACGTTGGTGGTTTCAACATATGACCTTGATTGACTTTTAAAGATAAAAATTCGGATATTTGAGTTAGTTAATATTGAGAACGAATATATTAGCATCCATCTGGTTCTAGGAATTTTAAAATGTCTCAGCACTGCTTTTTTCTCACCACCAATTTTTATCACTTATTCACCTTTGATTTGCCTGCCTCTTAAGGAAACTAGAAGTTCAGTGCCATTCACACCGGCAACAGGCTTCCAGACTTGGGGGTCACATTTCCTCAACACTTTAAGTGCCAGTGCTGTTTCCCACACTTTCGTCGGCACTGGGTATAATTTCAGGAACATAATTATATAAACTTAGAGCAACAAGCAAATTTTTCTTTGTCTTTCCTTTTCCATTTTATTTTTTCTTTCTTTTTTT
>NW_006368168.1:0-846 GCF_000327345.1 Myotis davidii
AGGGCCAGAAGGTTGAGAACCACTGCAAAGTGTACCAAAGCTGTGGGCAATTCAGGAATGTTCTCTTATTATAAAACTACCACTGTGCTCTTTCTTAGAAGTGTGTGGTAGGTGTATACACATGTGTTTTTTAAAAGAATGTAGTATTCTGCAATCATGTCAAGTACATTAAAGTGGCATTTTTCTTTTATATTCCCTCCTCTGTTCAGGGGTACTTCAGCTTCAAATTTGTAGAAAACAAGCTATAATCTCATACCCAACTCACTCATACAGCTATACATTTCCACATTTGAATAAAAAGATGGATTGAAATACATTTTCCAAAGATGCAAACTCAATATTCATGCCTTTCCTAGATATTATCCCCTAGTGTTGAATTTCAATGAAATAAGGGAATGTGCTTATATAAGGAAAAATATTTTTGATTTGAGGTCTAATTTAATCTTGTCTTTTATGGGGCACAACTATATATTTTCTTCTGTAAATAGGAAGGAGTTGAACATGTCTCTTCCCAGAATTACTACTTTGTAGCATATAATATCAGCATGTTATGCAAGAATCCTTTCTGTTCTCTTGTTATACAGTTTATTTAGTAGGAGAAATGGAATAAGCAGTGTTGGTGCAGAAATATATAATTTACAGTAACTGTTGTATTTTTCATTCTTAAATAAACCTTTGTATCTTATTGCTGTGTGCATTGTAGTGTATAAAAATCAAATCATTCTTTTAAAAAAACATATTTTATGAATATGCTGATGATGGTGATGGCCACACTCTCTTTGTAGGACAACTGCTTGCCATTTATATCCATTCTTATTTAAATATATATTTTATTGATTTTTTACA
>NW_006368169.1:0-846 GCF_000327345.1 Myotis davidii
ACACACACACACACACACACACACACGGATGGTCTCGATTGGAAGAGGGGTCCCTTCATTACCCAGCGGGGCCCACAGGGTTTTGATTAGAGGAGAATTAAGAGACAGTAAAGGCAGAGATTCATCTGCGTATCGTCAACACACGCACACGCATGTGCACCATGTGCATACATGCACACACACGTGCGCACACAGGCACAGATGCACACGCACATACATGTGTGCGCACACAGGCACCCACTCACAGGAGGCCCGCTCCCCGTTGTTCCTGGTGTTGATGTCGCCTTTGCCCTGGCGCCCCTTGGCCCCGGTCATCTCCTCCATGCGGTAGATCTCGGACACGCACAGCTTGGGGTTGAAGGCGAAGTACATCTTCCCGGACTTGATGGTCAGGTTGTGGTGGTCCCAGTCCCACAGCTGCTGCAGGTTCTGGTTGTCCAGGACGTAGAAGGAGTAGTTCCTGCCAACACAGCGGCCGGCGTGAGCCCCTGGCCGCCCCGGCCCCCTCCGCTCCAGCCGCCGGCCCCAGTTGTCCCCGCGGCCGTGCAGCTCCGGAGGGCACGGCCTTGGCCGTGAGAAACAGAGCCGTCGGTGGCCTATGCAAACAGTTACCATTACCAGTGGCGATCACGGGATGCGAGGGACGTGTATTCACGTCTATACAGAGCCCTGGCCGGGTTGCTATGTGGTTAGAGTGTCGCCAGGTAGACCAAAGGGTCTCAGGCCGGTTCCCAGTCACGGGTACATACCTGGGTGCAGGTTCCATCCCCGGCCCTGGTTCTGGGCGGGTGTGGGAGGCAACCAGTCATTATGTCTCTCTCATCATTGATCTCTCTCTCCCTCTCT
>NW_006368170.1:0-846 GCF_000327345.1 Myotis davidii
TAGCATATTTCCCTTTTATTAGTATAGATGAATAATAAGCATGACTGCCCTTTGCTCCATAGAGATATTCATGATAGGAAACTATTGTCAAGAACAAAGATAGTCATTGTGTCTGCTTGCAGGTTTTGTAGAAATGTCAGAGATCCACAGACAAATAACTTCCAACATCAACCCTCTTTTCTACCTAATCTTGACTTTTGGCAAGTTTTCAGCATACCCCACTGAGTTTATCACTATGACAAATCTTACCAGCTGAGGCTAGGACCAAATTTGTCAATTTGTCTTGATGAGCATTTAATCAAGGCTACTATCAATAGGACTCTAGCAATGTGATGATGTCAATATGCAGTACCTCCCCACCTCCAGGTCTCAGATACAACCAACTGTGCAAAACCACATAAATCATCAGATCTACCTTAGGAAAAAAGATTGGTTTCTCATGTTTTGGTATGAATCTCCATTTGTTCTATGGTATTAATCCAGATATAGCACAATGTATTTGTGATTGCCCACAAGGAAGAAATCTAGGGCAATTTTATCATCTATAATAATCCAGGCCAGAGTGTGGAAGCTGAACAGAAATGTTTTCCAGGATGAGGAGCTAAAGACAACCCCTATTGTGAGTGACTTCCATAGTAGGATAACTGCCCACAGGGTGTGCATAAATAATGAATCAGTTGCCCCTCTGTAAAATGTAGAAGTGGTTTGTGCCAATTCCAACATAGAATTTTTTGGAGAGTAAATGTTCCTCCTCCACTTCTCCCAGCTACAGCAGTCCATGAAGAGTCTGGGGGAAGTAGGAGACATAGTAGGAAAGAAGCTGAGTCCCTGAGGTCCCCCACTGAG
>NW_006368171.1:0-846 GCF_000327345.1 Myotis davidii
CTGCCAAACACAACCCCGTTCTCACTTGGTGAAGTGCCCAAAGTCCTATGTGACCTGAGACATCACCCAGGAGAGCGCCAGGTGGAGGCACTTCCCTATAGGCAAGTGAGAGATTTTTAGCTGATACTGTTTCTGGAAACTGGGAAGATGTTAAGCATTCTTCTCCTCCCCATCTACCACCTTCACTCCCAATGGCAAATACCTTTGCTTCTACTCTCCATTGATTCTTGAAATTCCTTTGACAACTTTCATTCTACAAGATAAATTTAAGATATAAGTAAACCTTCCATTCCCTCTGATAACAACCCAGTTTGAGACTTCATTACTTCTCAACTCCTGACTTTTCCTGCAAATAATAATCTCAGATATTGAGCTCCCTTTCCTTTATCCATCTGTGCTATCTCTGAACTTTGCTTGTATCTTTCATACGGCAATTGTCAAAATCTATTTGGGATTCTAGTATGGCTTAGTGCACAGAGACCTGCAGTAAAGTGCCTGAATACAGCTATTTGGAGAAGAAATAAGTGACAAAGTCTGCATGTGATTGTGCAGATATCCACTGAATAGACAGAACGTCTCCTATATTAAAACTAGTAAGCCTAGAAATCTAATCAAGATCTAAGTGCAAATGAAATATAGAGCTCGTTAATTGTGGTAGCATTAAATAAATCAGCAAAAAGAAGGCAGTTTGTTTGTATACTACTAAGAAAAGAACCAGCAATAAGCATCTCCGACATCATTTTACCCAATACTATTCAGTAACTAGGTTGCATTCCTTTTTGGTCATCAATATCCCACTTATTGATATGTTGGGCATGTCAGCAGTTCAAACACTATTTTTTTTTT
>NW_006368172.1:0-846 GCF_000327345.1 Myotis davidii
CCCCTGTTTAAAAAGTTTGAGGATCCCTGGTATACATGATATCCTTCTTGAGATAGAGATATTCAGGCAAGTTTTTTGAGGATAGGATAAAGAGATTGAAATCCATTATACTTTTAGCCAAGGTGTGGTAGGTGGCTTCTCTCAGATATAAAGTCAAAGAGCAGACTGAAATGTATAAATGCAAAGCTAACATTTATTGAATATTTATTGTGAGTCAGGGCACTAATATCAAAAAAGAGTGACCATAAAATTGTCCTTAGGCACAGGAGGTCTGATAGTTAATTTTATGTCTGATAGGCCATGGTACCCAAGTTTTGATCAAATACCTGTCTCCATGTTATTGGGAAGATATTATTTTAGATGTGATTAACATTTAAATCAATAGACTTCAAGTAAAGCAGATCATTCTTCCTGGTGGGGGTGGGTCTAATTGAATCAGTTGAAGACCTTAAGAGAAAAGACTGAGCTCCCTCAAAGAAAAAGGACTCTGATTTCTGACTACCATTGGACTCAAGATTGTAAAACCAGCTCTTGCCAGAATTTAAAGCTTGACAGCCTGCCCTGTGAATTTCAGACTTATTAACTCCCACATGTGCATGAGTCAATATTAAAATCTCTTCCTCACTGTGTGTGTGTTGGTGTGTTGTGTATTCTATTTCTCTGGAGAACCCTAATATAGAAGGAAATTGGTTAACTTTGGTTCTTTCTAATGGTTCAATGACTTACCTATTTGGGATGAGGAATACTATATAGTTAAGACTTCGTGAATGGTACATCCAGATTCTCTACCCAGGAAAATGTGTAAACATGCACATCTACACTAATAAAGGAGAAAGATGCAAATTG
>NW_006368173.1:0-846 GCF_000327345.1 Myotis davidii
CAAGGGTGAAATCAACAGCAGGTCTCTCAGGTAAAACTACCTAAAGAAATGGCTTTAGAGAGAAATCAACAGCGGGTCTCTGGAGTAAAATTACCTAAAGCAATAGCTTTAAAGAGATTTAGCAGGAAGTCAGTCAGTCTTGGGGTCTAGTTCAATACTCAAAAATTAATAGAACAAAGACTAATATTGGCTCAACTAGGGTGAAGCCACAAGTATCAAACCAAGTAGCTACAGCAGGGGACTCGGTCACACGAGCAAGAGAAGGGTGTCAGTGCAGAGGGAAGTTCTCAGAGAAAAGGTGCCTGCTAGACAAACCAGTCAGCCTGTGACTACTGCCTTCACCCTGTAGGATACAAATACAGAAAATATACGTTTTCATATCTTCCCGCATATAAGATTCCAAGACCTTTGTGTAAGCACAAATGCACACATTGTAATCAAGGAAAACAACCAAAAGGCAAAGACAAACCCAAAGTCACAGCCCTCCAAATGCAAATCAGGTCAAATCCATCAAGAACTGGTGTTTTAGTAGACCTTTTTGGGGGGGGGAGTCATACAAAGGCTGAGTTTTATTTTGATAGATTTTTAAAATTGCTCTCCAGAGTAAGCTTTCTTAAATAAATGTTTCTTTGCTTACTGCACTTATTCCCTTGGCATCATTACAGAGACTTTAAATGGCTGATTTTGAAATAATTTTCATCAGTTTCACTCAGGAGTAGGAGTGGGTCTGTGAAGCTCTGCTCCTTGCCATGTCAGAAGTAGCCCTGTGACTTGCCTATTTGATTTTATCCTTACCCAAGGATATGTGTTTTGATTTGTAAGAGAGAGAGAGAGAGAGAGAGAGAG
>NW_006368174.1:0-846 GCF_000327345.1 Myotis davidii
CTCTCTCTCTCTCTGCTGTATTTCTCTTGATGTCCATCCTACTAATCTTGGCGAATGAAGATTCTATTCCTTTGCCTTATGTATGCTGGATGAATTTCTAGTTGTTTGTACTTAATTAGGTTTTGTGCCCTCATACTTCAAGTAGTATTTTCTGTGTGTACTTCTAGCTTCTCCCCTTTGTTTCTGATGGTCAGTCATGATGTGGCAAACTACAGAGAAGCTTGCTATTTTAAAATGACCCCCTGCCCTTTATTTTTCTGGGCATCGCAGTGGGTATAAACTGAAAAGTATTTGAGAATTTATTGACACTACAAAGCTTTGTAAAAAAGAAAGTCATATTTTCCCGACTTTCTATGTTTGTTTGTTTTGTTTTGTCTTTTGAGCTTTTTCAAACGAATCCATTATAACTGTTCTAATGTTCATAATTTCATAGCCTCTGCTTCTGTAAAAGAAAGAAGGGCTGCCTTGACTTACCTCAAAGCTATCATTGCAAGAGCAATGACAGTACTATGATCAGGGCCACTCATATCGTAAATCAGTTCAATGACTATAAAGGAATCATTAGCAATGGGGAAATCTAGCAAATATGATGTTATTATTAAATTTATATCTTTTCACTTGATGTGTGACTATTTGACCAGCAAAAAGAAGGAATATAGCATGATCCTTCTATTAATTCTAAAGGTTAGTGCAAACGTACCCCATGAACCTCTATTTGATAGCATGATTGTTAGAAGAAAGTTAATGCTTGGCTAATGTGGTTCAATGGTTGAGTGTTGACCCAGGAACAAGAGGTAACCGATTTGTTCCTGTTCAGGGCTCATGCCCAGGTTGCAGGCTGGATCC
>NW_006368175.1:0-847 GCF_000327345.1 Myotis davidii
CATATGAACAACTGTAAACCTGCTTTTGCCCACTCCTGTATTAAAAGTAACCATACGGGCTGCCAGAATCAGCAGTGATCTTCCAAACTACAGGAAGTAGAGAGGAAAAGTGAGGAAAATGGTAGGGAATGTAGAGATTGCATTAATAATAAGGATGACCCAAGTAAGAAAAAAGTTGGTGTAGTTTCACTTATTGTGAGAAATTTATGCTTAAATTGTATGAGTGATCATCATTAATTTTTCATAATGGAAAAATCATCTAAATGTGATAACTAGCATTTTTATAAACCACTGGTGATGTTCAAATTGGCACAACCTCTACGTAATGTAATATTTGAACATCTATTAAAATTATAAATATATGTATTCTCTGACTCAGTAATTCCACCTCTGGAAATTTACCTTTTAGATATCCTACACAAACCTCATGTTATTTCTTGCAGTATTATGGGTAAAGTAAACATTTGAAAACCATATCAATGTCAATCAATAGATAGCTAGTTAAATAACATAAGATATATACCAAAAATAAAATTTTATAAAGCTATTAAATAATAAAAAAAAATCTAGAAAATTAGGATGCTGTCTGTGTACTGATATGGGACAATCTCTAAGGCATATTTTTAAGTGAAATAGCAAGGTCCACCTCAGTATTTAAAGTACGTTATGTTGGCAAAAAAAGAGAGATGCATTAGTTTTCTATTGTGGCCGTAACAAATGAACACAAATATAACAATTTAACACAACACTTATTTATCATCTTGCAGTGCTCTAGGTCTCACTAGGCTAAAATCAAGGGGTCAGCAGGCTCTGTTCCTCTCTGAGGCTTCAGGAGAGAGTTTGTTTT
>NW_006368176.1:0-847 GCF_000327345.1 Myotis davidii
TTCTCTCTCTCCCTCTCTCTCTCCTTCTTTCTTCTCAATCAATAAACAAATCCTCAGGTGAGGATTTAAATAAAAAAAAGAAGGCGTGATGTCAAAGCAGCTACTAGATCCCACTAGATATCTAGTGATGCCACTAGAATGACTATGATTATGGGGTAATGTTTTAAAATGTTGAATTAGGGTGAAGGATTTGTAGTAACATGCTGAAAATTTTGTTAGAGCTCTTGGAGAGAAAGGTCATTAATGTGGAGGAGATTTAGCCTTGGACTCTAAGGGGTGGCTGAATTAGAGACTCCTAGCCTAGATGAATGGGGAGGGGGCAGTTGCAATGTTTCTGAATTCACCAGGTCTCTGGATGCCAAAAAACGTCCTATTTTCCCGATTGCCAGCTCATGACCCAGGACACCAAGGGAAGTATCTAGGATATTGTCTGAAAACTTCAAAGGAAACCCTTTCTGCACTTCACTTCCAGGAGACACTTTCATTTTATTATCTAGCCTGCAGAGAGGCATAGATTTTGCCTTATTATAAGTCCAGGTGTGAAGAGAATACTCAATTGTGGGATACAGATGTCTGACACTTAGGGTAACCAGCTGACCTGACAGTTCCATCAGGCAGATGCAACTTGTGTTCCTTTCTCTAACTCCCTGACTGTTGCTCAGCTCTTGGGTCACTCTTAAACATTGGTGGAGTCACTGCCCGCCCATGTGTGGGGCTCTGCCTTCTCTGTACCTTTCTCTTTCTGTGATCATTATGATGGCAGGTGTTTTGACATCAACGCCTTGTGGTCCCACTCTGATGTGAGGTCCACAACCCTGTGGGAGAAAGCATGCTCTGTTCCTTTCTC
>NW_006368177.1:0-847 GCF_000327345.1 Myotis davidii
AATTAGCATATTATGCTTTTATTATAAATATATATAATTTTTCCCTCCCTCATCTTGGCCTCAAATCCACACTTTATCCACACAGTGTCCCCTCACCCAGGGGCTACTGATTGTGTGATAATCTTCATGAAACCTCAGAATAAGAGTAGGAGGCAGGTGGCATTGTTCCCATTTTTTAGAGTAGGTAACTGAGTCTTAAGGATATAAAAAAATAATTTCTTGCTGCCTGAGAGTGGCACGCCACCGATGCAGAATATGACCTCAGTCCTATAACATGAACAAGAACTTCCCACACTGTAGTTATAGCATGTATATGTTTCCCACTGGATCATGTCAGTGCCTTCTAGAAAGAAACTTAGCGAAGATTTTCCAAGTTTTCTGTAATAAAGCAAAGCCTTGTGAGACCATGGCTAACATAAGCTTCAAGCACAGTCAGGGCACAGACTCCACTGCTCAGTCTTGTACCTTCCACGTCTAAGTCTGAGCCCATTCCTTAGGTCTCAGTAGGTACTGCACAGGTAGCCTCCGCATGCCTGGATGAGCAGGTTCCTGTAATCAAATAGAGTGACTGGAGCTTGCGCCTACCGCGATCCTGACACCTTTGGAAGGCGCCTGCAGAGCCACGGGTAGCACAGTTGTGTGAGTTCAGGATGGAATAGCTGCCTGTCTAGAGATAAAATGATGCTAGTTTATTTCTTGAGCGCTTACAGGATTTCATTCCTTAGGTCACAGATTGGCAAAGGCTTGATTATTGGGAAGAGCTTCCCTAAGAAAAAGGAAATACACCCTTTTCCTCTTGTGTTCTAACAGAGTCATTCCAACCCTAGCCGCTTTGGCTCAGTGGATA
>NW_006368178.1:0-846 GCF_000327345.1 Myotis davidii
ATAGTTTTAATTCGGAATTTTTCTAAGGGAAGAAGCAGTCATGACCTGATAGTTCTGTGGTACAATTTGACTTCTTATTTAGTTGAATGCATAAGACAAATTTCTTGTCTCAGTATTTTTGTTCGTTGGCTTGTTTGCACAGTATCACAGATCAGTGTTACCACTTCAGTGGAATGTAGAAACCTATCACCATACAAATCCCTTTCCCTTCCTTCCTTTATGTTGTAGTTGTTTTGTGCATTCATTCCACCTACATACATTGAAAACCTCATTAAACTATGTTACAATTTTTGCTTTCAACTGTCAAATATGCTTTAAAGAACTCAAGAGGAAAATAGTCTATTACTTTATTCAGATATTTACCATTTGTGTTGCTCTTTCTTCATTTCTGATATTCTACGTTTTCTCCTGAAAGACAATTTCCTAATGTCTGAATAATTTCCTTTAGCAATAATTTTAAAGGATGGCTGCTGGTAATGAATTCTTTTAGTCTTCCTTAATCAGAGAGTGTCTTTATTTCATCTTCATTCCTGAATATATTTTCATTATATTCAATATAGAATTCTGGATTGATAGTCTTTCAGCACTTAAAACAAGTTGTTCCACTTTCTTTGGACTTTCATGCTTTCTGATGAGAAATTTGCTGTCATTCAAATTGGTGTTCTCCTAAGCATTGGTTTTCTCTAGCTGCTTTCAAGATTTTTTTTCTTTGTCTTTAGTTTTCAGCAATTTGATTATAATATGTGTCTGGATATAGGTTTCATTGAATTTATCCTTTTGGGGATTTTTTGAATTTATTATTTTATATTACTCACTATACTAGAGGCCTGGTGCATGAAATTCATG
>NW_006368179.1:0-847 GCF_000327345.1 Myotis davidii
TACAACCACTTTGGAAAACAGTTTGGCAGATTCAAAAATCTTAAAAGACACCCACTATATGATTAATTCATCTCAGTCTTAAGTCATTAAACAAGAGAAAAGAAAGCATGTGTCCATGAAAAGATTTGTGTGTGAATGTTCATAGAATCTTTATTTGTATTAGCAAAAAATCTGAAACAGCCCAAATATCCATCAATAGGTTAACAGATAAACAAAATGTGAAATACTACTCAGTACCAAAAATGAATTAATTTGATACTAGCGACAACATAAGTGAATCTCAAAATAATTATGCTAAATGGAAGCCAGGCTCTCTTCTTGCCCAAATGAGCTTGTATTGAATAATTCCATTTATATAAGACTTTGGAAAATACAAACTGATCTATAGTTACAGAAAGAAAGTGGATGCAGAGAGGGGAAACTAGAGAGGAAGGACAAAGCAGAGGGTTTTTAAAGGAATATGAGAAAACTGTGGGAAGTGACACATCTGAATGCAATCTTTATTGTAACAATAGTTAAAACAGGTATATACATATGTCAGAACTTATACATTTTAAATATGTGCAGTTAATTGTATGCCAATTATACCTCAACAGAGCAATTTTAAAAATGTTGAATTCATATCACCATTTCAAGTTCAATGCAATGCCATAGGATTCCTTTTCAACTTCCTCCATTCTATATTTATGCTAGAGGCCTGGTGCATGAAATCATGCAGGGAGGGGTGAGAGGGTCCCTCAGCCTGTCCTGCGCCCTCTAGCAGTCTGGTACCCCTTGGGGGATGTCCGTCTGCCTGCTTAGGCCAGCTCCCTGCGGGGATCAGGCCTAAGCCAGCAGTCAGACATCC
>NW_006368180.1:0-847 GCF_000327345.1 Myotis davidii
CCTTTGTTCAGGAGCGTGTGTGTGGTGCACACAATGATAGTCAGCAGTTGGTGGAAGCCCTGTACTAGATGGTCAGAAGGTGACACGGTCATATCTTGTAGACAGAATGCCCATTGTAAAAAGGTAAGATAGAGAACAAGAACCAGCATGATAGCACCTCTATAAATAAAAGCACACCCCAAACAACACTGTTCAACATAACACAAGGATACATACATGGCCAAAGAGATTCACCAAAGTGGGTGTCTCCTGGGGAATAAACATGAGAATTGGTGCAAAGAGGAAAATAAATCAAGAGCAGTACCTTGAGTGTGATGAATGCAGTTACACCACTTCCAGCCCCTTATTCATGGATCAGAGTTCTATCTGCCTTTTGTCTAAAATCAGTTTCATATATTTTGTCCAGTAGTTGTATGATGGGGAGGGAAGTTAGTCCAAAGTCCGTTATTTATCATAGCTAGAGAAAGAAATGCCTTTTAACCTTTTAAAATTACTTTAGTACGTTTTTGCATTTCTATTTTCTTCTTCTCTTTCTATTGCAATGTTTTAGTTGTATCATTTCTACACATGGCTTATAGATGGCAGACAAGGGTCATGATCACAGAGAATGGAAAATACCTTTTTCAAATAATTTATATCTTACTTGTCATTTACTGCAGCCTGGATGTTTGTGTTCCCCCCAAATTCGTATGTTAAAATCCTAACCCCCGAAAGTGATTATATTAAGAGGTGGGGTGTTTGGGAGGTAATTAGGTCAGGAAGGCAGAGCCCTCCTGGGTGAGATTAATGCTCTTATCCAAGAGGTTCCAGAGAGATCCTTCCTTCTTGTCACCATTTGAGAATAAAA
>NW_006368181.1:0-847 GCF_000327345.1 Myotis davidii
AAATGTTTGTGCACAGAAAATCCCATGCTTTTGTATTTAGATTTCAATGGAAGAAATTTGTCAGAAAGACTATATCCCGCATTTAGGTCAGGACACCGAACCCTCTTAGTTTCCAGTGGCCATCCCTTTTCCACTGCACAAAGTAGTGGTGGTGTCCAGTTCCCGGTGTGTTTGTGGAAATCCAGAAGTGATCCAGCCACGCTGCTGGTCTCCAGGGGAGGTCTGCAGCCAACATCCGTGAGCCTGCGCCATGGGACCCTGGGGCCTGAGCACGGGGGCTGCCAGGACACAGAGATGAGGCCCTGTCCAAAGCCTAGAGCACGGTGCCTGCTGTCATTTCTCAAGAGAATAGGGAGGGCAAAGGCAGGGCCAAGCCCAAGTCACATGCTGTTGCAGGAGACCCCTGACCTAGGGTTCCTCAACTGAGGGAGGCAGTGAAGACAACCCTGACTGGGAACCCCACGCCACCGCTCCTCTCAGCTGCCCAACAGTGTTCTGAGGACCAGGAAGACATCCCAGCCTCTCCAACAGCCCACCCACAAACACAGCTAGGTGCTCCCTGCCCATGCTGCAGGCCCCGCGGTAAATCTCAGCCCTTAAATGCAGAATTGAATGCACTGCCCAGCCACGCATCGTGGATAAATTGGATGCTGCTTGTCCCTAAGGGCTGCCACTCCCTGACACCAGGTCTTGAAAATGGCGAGGAACAAATGTAGAAAATGACAGGCTCACACAGGATTCTAAACAGAAAATATCTCTGTTGACATGTCACACTCCAGCTCCTTCAGTTTCCTTTAGAGAGCTTTTGCACTTGGCTCCTTTCGATGACTTCCGGATTTCCACAAAC
>NW_006368182.1:0-847 GCF_000327345.1 Myotis davidii
CCATTTGGTCGCTGGTCTTTTATTATATAGGATTAGCTAAAACAGACTTAAGAATGGGCAAAAACTGAAGTCTTTATTTTTATTATTGATCTGTAGCATAAAGAACCATTTTTGTAGAAGTGCTACTTTTTATACAACAGGAATGTTTGCATTAGTGAACATTAATAGATCAGACAACAGGTTTCTTTGTACTTTCCCAGTGTCCCACATGGAGAGTTGTACTTACACCAGAACTGATATTGGATTTCGCTTTAAGGTCTTACATAGTCTGAATTCTGCACCAAGAAAAAAAAATTCCTTAATTTCTGGATACAAAGGAAAATTAGATGTGTGTAAGAACTAGTTTACCAATTGTGTTTTTACATTATTCTAAAGGGGACTGGGTGTAAAAGTTATTTCTACAGTATTGTTTGTAATAGTTAAATAGGCGGAAGTGACCTAAATGTCCATCCATAGGGAAGGGGCTACATTATGATGCATCTATATACAAGGGAATATCATGCAACCATTAAAGTTCAGGGCACATACACATTAAATTAACATGGAAATAACTCAACAGATATTAAATGAAAAAATAGGTTCCAAAACATCATTTCTAATATAACCTATTTATGTAAAACTACACATGTTTAATATGTGTTCAATGAAGTGAATGACAGCAGGTCACCAAAATATTTATAGTAATGCTCGCTAGATGGTTAGATGCAGGTGATATTTATTCTCCTCTTAGACCTTTATGTATCTCAATATTTACAAAAATAAGGTATAATTTCTAACTAATTAAAAATGTAAAAGTGTAAAAAATAACAGGCTAGCCTTGGCTGGTGTGGCTCCGTTGGTTGGGCAT
>NW_006368183.1:0-847 GCF_000327345.1 Myotis davidii
CCCTGCAACTGACGGGAAAGAAATCTGTCTGGAGTCTGTATTCTTTAACCATGCGGGATTTATTGGAAAACAAAAGAATGTTGAGAGATGGATTTGGGGAACAGAGAAAACAGAGGGCAGAGATGAGTGGGTGGGAGAGGCATGGTATGGAGCATCCAGTCTGACACTCAGGCAGAGGCACATGTGACTAGCTGTTGACTGGAAAAGAAACCAAATATAACCTGGGCCCAGGTGGTGGGTGGAGGATTTTTGCTGCCTGAGTCAGAGCCAGCAGCAAGGAAGAGCACCAGCTTCTAGATCTTGTTGCAGAAAGATGCATCCCGACAGCAGATAAGTTGCATCCTGGTTCCATGGGAGAAGAGGCTCATCGATGGGCACATATTCTCACATCCCTGAACCATGAATTCAAGTTTACCACCTGAAAGAAGCAGAAACAGACTGCAGTGAATGAGCAGAAGCCTTCATCCCGTGGTCCCCAGGGTCCTCATGCTGGCACGAGTGAGACCTCCCGTTCCATTTGCCTCTGCTAGGCCCTTCCCTCCATCTGTTGCCCACTCCCTCTGTTGAGGGACCAAACAAACTACAAGGGAAGTCAGGCAATGTGGTTTACAGGATGGAAGTAACCAAGATCCCTTATTTTGGGGATGAGGGTAGAGAGGTATAGCTATATACTCTGACAGTTCTGGCAACCTATGGGCGCAGACTGGTAGACAATTGTTTATTCATTTATTCAGTATTTACTAAATACCTACCATGTGCTGGACATTGTGCTACGTGCTAGGAATATATAGCCATGAACAAGATAGACACAGTCCTAAGCTTACAGTCAATGACTCAAGGGGCAACT
>NW_006368184.1:0-847 GCF_000327345.1 Myotis davidii
AAAAATTGTTATTAAAAACATATAAACACATTTTTTTATTTTTATGCTTCCTTTACATTTTGATGAAAATATATTCAAATTTGTATATTTCAAATTCAATAGTATTTTTTTTAACTTTTAGATTAGGTGTCCACAATGGGCTACAGGCCCAGTCCAGCCCTCTGGCTGTTTTTGTAAATCAGGTTTCACTGGAACAGATCCAGACCATTCCTTAGCCCCTTTCCTGCTTACTCCAACAAGAGACTTGAGTAGTTAAGACTAACAGCTCATGAAGCCTAAAATATTTAATATCTGACCCTGTACAGAAAGTCTGTCAACTCCTCTTTCACTGTCACTAGATAAGGAGAAATAAACAAAGGAGACTGAGAAAAAGTGATGCTGAGCTAGAAGGAAAACAGATCTGGTGGCTCCCAGAAGCCAGGTGGAGGTGAAATGAGAATTGTGGTTTCGATTTAGCAATGACAAGGTCACTGAGGACCTGTTTCCGAAGAGTACATCCAAGAGAGAATTGGAAAATAGAAAGTGATGGTAGTGAATACAGAAAATATTTGCTATTTGTTTTAAAGAAAAGTTGGTAAATCAGACAGTAACTGGAGGAGCATACATAACTGGAGGAGCATACAGAGCCAAAAGAAGGTCTTTTAAGATGGAAAATATTACTGCATGTTTGCATGTTTATGGGAGCAATCCACCAAATAGGGTACATTTGATGATGCAGGAGAGGAACGTAAAATTGCAAGTGGATGACCTTAGGTAGTGAGGGAGCATAGCAACTGACACACACGTGGAAGGGATCCACTTAGAAAAGAACATGTAGCCCAGCCGGCATTGCTCAGTGGTTGAGCAT
>NW_006368185.1:0-847 GCF_000327345.1 Myotis davidii
GCTGATTTCCATGTATAAGACGCCCCTCGATTTTCAGACTAACGGTTTTAGAAAAAAAATAGCATCTTATACGTAGAAAAATATGGTAATTTGAAAAGCTTCATGTGATCCATGGCTAGAATATATCCGTTACTTTTTTCTGTAACTAGCACTCTTAGTTAATCATACCTCTGTGTCAGGATGTCATCATGTGTCAGATGCCTTATAGAGAATCAAGAAGTAAGTTGTAAAATTTGGTTTACAAGTTAAAATTTCAACAAACAAAACACTTGCATTTGAGTGTGCAACAAAAGTGAGTTTCTGGATATACTGATTAAACATAAGAAAATTAGGACATACTATACATTAATTCATTTTTCTAGTTGAATATTCTGTTTGATTATATATTTGTTGTTGTTACATAGAGAAAAAAAGGTAATACAAACTGAGAACACAACAAACAGATTCAATCCTGCCAATTATCAGCTGGATAAGCTTGGCTCTTATCTACAGAAGGATACCCTCTTTTAGGATCTTAGGATCTTATCTATAAAGCGGAAATGAATTGAGGAATATACATGTGCCATCTATTATATATGGCTATGCACATAAAACAATGTATATTTTTTGAACTTCACATTCAGACACTTGTTTTGTTAACGAACAGGACTGAATTATTTAGAATTTATATCCATTTGCCCATTCTCATTTTAAGGGGAAGAAACATTAAATAATTCTCCAGATTTAATAAACACAGATAGTCTTTGAGCACAACTCTATAGAGAGTGTGGGCATATACCTGTGGTGCAAACAAATTAATGAGATATAGAGTAGAACAGAAGGAAAGTGGACATTCATGGTTTTTTTT
>NW_006368186.1:0-847 GCF_000327345.1 Myotis davidii
TATATATATATAAAAAAATGGTACTTTTAAGAATGTGGTTTTCTACCAGAGCCAAAAGTTAGTTAATACTGACTAGAAAATGTTTTTTTCTCTCAATATCAATTTGTGACTTTCACATTTCATCTTTGTGTTCTTGCTAACTATTCTTTAGTCATTTGTATTTGAAGCAGAATTAAAAGGAAACTTTACTTGAAGCTGGAATAAATCACCAGATCACATTGTTCTTAAAGAATTTGCTCTCTGCATGCTTTTAATCGTGGGTAGAGGTTGGCTTTGTGATGTCTGTGTGTGTCCTGGATAATGGCCATAGTTCCCATGTATAGGTTTTACTGTATAAGATTGTTAAACCTGGATCATTAATATTCCAAGAGTAAAAATCCTATATGGTTAAGTGTCACAAGTGGGTTAGAACCTACAGTCCCAAATGCTTTTTTTTTCTGTAAGCCCTAATTCTCTACAAAGCTGATAGTAGATTGTGTCTTCTGGCTTCTTTATAAGTCTCCTCCAAATAAACTTTGGCCTTTATTAGAGAGGGGGAGAAAAAAAAGATGACATCTGCACCCTTATTTCCCTATTTGTGGGTTTCCAACAAAAATGCTGAATCGTATGAAGACAGTTTAATACTACTCATATTTCTCTAGGCTTGCCTTTTCTGTATTAGGAATGCATTGACTTAGTGCCCTATTGGTTATCAAAAGATAAAACTGGTGGATGAATTTATTACCTGATGTGCTTTTTTTTGCTCATTAAAATAAGTCTCATGTTATCTACTTCGTAGAGTTGTTAGGTGGTCAAATAAAAAACTATGCGGTGGTAAAGAAGGAATTCTTACCTTTTGCAACAGCAT
>NW_006368187.1:0-847 GCF_000327345.1 Myotis davidii
GAGAGAGAAATACTTAAGGCGGAGCTAAATAATAAAAATCAAAGTTCAGAGGTAGGAAGCTTTATGTTCACAAAACAAAATGGAGTTATGAAGCTAGAGAACAAGAAGGAAAACATGATGTGATATAGTAAAAAGGCCAGCAGGAACAAGATCACGTAGGGGCACGGGAACGTGGTAAGAACTCCTGAGAAATCATTGAAGAGGATTGGGAGAGTTTTAAATAGGGACTTATTGTTATCTCATACATTTTCTTTTACTCTATGATGCCTGAGGGGGGAAAAGTGATCATGTTAAGGGAGATGGACATGAGCAACATTTGGTAAAATGCTTGCTTTAGGGGAAGCACCAAAGTCCAATGGAATCAGCAAACGTAAAACTAGATTAGAGTTCAGAAGAGAGGGAGAGTGGCCTTATCGTCGGGGATTTCCTGAAGAGGCAATGTCGCTGCAGGTAAGCTCTCAGAAGCACCTGTGATTTGAAGAGCCTCTTGTACCCTCTTACCTCTAAATCTGATCCCAGCACATCTGGGCAACTCACTCCTGAGAGGTCTGAACATTACCAGTGGGGATGTGCAGGGCAGCATATTCTTTATTCAGATGAAAGAATGAATGAATGAACATAAATACAAAAAATCAAAACTATTCCCAGGGTTTCAGCTGAAGATGAGATCTAGATTAAAGCAGTGATTTCAAATCCTAGGTTATCATCAGAATCATTTGGGAAGTGTTGTAAAAATTAAAATTTCTAGGTCCCACTTGTATAGGTTCTAACCTCCTGATCAGTAGGGCTTTATGCCCAAGAATCTGTATTTTTTAAAGGTTCCCATTAAATGTTGACGCCCAGCCAG
>NW_006368188.1:0-847 GCF_000327345.1 Myotis davidii
TACTACCCAAGAACACCTGTATTCTTTGGTCTATTTGTGTTCCTTATTTCTTGACTGCTTATTTTTATGCTTCTTATTGACTTTTATTGTGCTTCTAGTTAGTAGATGTAAGATAGTTCGCAATGGCAATGAATGTAGAGAAGTGCAGAGAAATATTTATTAAATAATTTTCTTTGGATAAATATCATTGAAACTTCTCAAAAGCCTGTTTTCTACAGAAATAGATATTTTTATAAGTAAAGAGGTAATACTATGAAAATTTGGTTACAGGAAAAAGGAATATTGCAGCTTGTCCCCTGGCACCCAGTAGCAATAATTTTCAGCAGCTATTTCCCACAGAAAGTTCAAGTATTTTGTAGGAAATTTCTAAGCAGTCTTCCCCCAAAGGTCAGGTTTCATGGCCAGAACCGCACATTCCTTACAAGAAATGAACCTGGGGCATAAGTGATGAAGGCCATTTGTGTCTAATACAGAGTCAAGATTGAAAATGGAAATGAAGACACTGGTTAAGTGAAAGTCAAAATTGCAGCCTGGCAGCACAGAATGGATCCGAGGCAAAAGATACGGCATTACTCCAGCTGAGGCTGAGATCCAATGTATCTTCATCAAGAGGACTAAAAGGCTCCAAGTCCTCGATTTCCTATATTCTTGCGGGTGTGAAACTGATTGTATAGAAAAAGAAGCCTAGGTAAGACAAACCCAGATCATGCCTGCTACTCACATTAAGCAACCAGGCTAGAGACGTAGATTCTGGCCTACAGGTGCTGGAGTACTAAGGAGTAACCAATAGTGAAATAATGTTTCCATTCCATTAAATTGCTGTGAGGTTTAAAACAAATTACTTAGT
>NW_006368189.1:0-847 GCF_000327345.1 Myotis davidii
CTGCACACTTCTGCAAGATGAGACAGAGCAGCCTCTCTGTTCTCACCGGGATTTTCCTCCTCCTCTGCCTCCACTTGGCGCAGCCTGAATGGGGGGCGATGGGTGGGTGTAGGGTGAGGCGGTCCTGTGTGTGCTCGGGGTGGGGAACGTCCTCAGAGGACGAGTCCATGGGACAAGCTGGGACTGATGCCCAGCAAGGACTCACAGGTGCCCCCAACTCACCCTGTGGCTTCGTTCCTCAGATGTGATCAGACCTGGATACTGTCCAGAGTTCCCACTCCGCTGTCCCTTCACGATGATACCGCTGTGCCGGCGCGATAGAAACTGCAAGAAGGACAAGAAGTGTTGTTTCTACAACTGTAGATATCAGTGTATAGTGCCGTGGCAGAGTCTGGATTGAGGTAAGAAGTCTCCCGGCTGCCTTTCTTGCCTTTGCCCCAGAAACCTTCCCAGAGAACCAGGTGCCCCAGAGGGAGCTGAGAGCCGCTAGCGCCCTTGCAAGGCACAGATCAGAGCTTTGAAACCGGGATCTGCCCTGAACAATTTGCCTTGAGGACAATCAAGAGACCTCGCTCCTCACCAAATGCACAGTTCACTTCCGTGTAGTGGGCGTCACTGTTCAGTGAGTGACGGGGACATTTATCTCTAAGCTCCTCAACCGTTCCTGGATGTTTATGAGGGCCAGTTACAATTGCTCTTGTTTTGTTCTTTTACTTTGTTATAATGAATCACGTTCCTCTTCACATTTAAATTGTGAAGTAAAGGACAAGATGCTATCATTCCTTAGGAGGGCTGGCCTGGCCTTCCTCATCCCCAGGCCCTGGCTCTTTGCGCTCCTGGGAGGAAG
>NW_006368190.1:0-847 GCF_000327345.1 Myotis davidii
TTTATTCTTGGAGTACTTCTGCCAAAACACTGAAATCAATATACTATTCTCCTTTTAGAACTTTTACACCTTTCCAAGGCAAACATTCAAATGTATTGAGTAGGGAGGTAAGAGAAAACCCTGCTTTATCTGATAGAAGTAAAAGACATTTAAGTTTATTAGAACAATATTCAGTATTTATTATACTGTTTAAAGTAGTAATCTTTTCTATATTAATGCTAGTTCATACTGCCTCTTTGAATGATCAAGAAACAGAACTTGCAACCTGCAGTATAGTTTATTTGGCTCCTATCAGCAATAAAAGTAGTTTTTAGTACTGACGTGACTTTGTCCAACCCTCCGTTTCCTTCACCCTCCAGTAGATTTATGATAATCTGTTGCTCTACTAGTAATCTAGGCAGTGTTTATTGTGATTGGGGAAAGTTCAGATTCTAGCTTTGCCAGATGATAGTTTTGTGAAGTGGCCTAACATTTATTATAGTTTATCTGTAAATAAAAGGGAATGGGTGATTTTAATCACCAGACAGCAAGTCTTAAATTCATACAATAAAATAAGCAGGTTTTTTGTGTTATATTTTTTCAGTGTTTGTTTAAATATTAGTATAGTGCCACTCTATATTCTCTATCAGTTAGTTATATTTCTATTAAAATGACACAATTCTAGATTTTTACCTTTGGTATAAAATCTATATTGCTGGTACATAATTTAAAGATGTAATTTGTAATTATTTATGCTGAAATCACCTATTTGAAATTATGCACCAGCTTTTCTAAGTTTTTAGGGATTTAGAAAAATTTCAAATGTTTCTTTACTTATATGTCTTTATTATAAGGTGTGGCATCCTAA
>NW_006368191.1:0-847 GCF_000327345.1 Myotis davidii
TTTTTAAAAGGAATCACAGACTTTTCTATGACATTTAATAAAAGGAAGTCTAAATAACTTTAGAATTATATGTTTGAGATAATCTGATTATATGTTAACATAATTATTCATCATTAGAAAAGTATTCCACTATTAGTTTTGAACCAGAATTTAAGAGTCTAGCTAATTTTTGTTTTAAAAATTCCTTCTTTGCCAGGATTGTATAGCATGAGTGAGGCAAATTAATATTTAGGATTCTATCTTCATTTCTTTGTAGCTGGAGTAAGCTCTGATTACAGTCTTGAGGAGATAGAAGAAAAGGAAGAACTGAGTGAAGTGCCTAAAGATGAGGCTGAAGATATTTCTGGGAAGTCACAAGATATTCCTTTTGGACCTACTGATATAATAAATACACTGAAAAGTGATCCTGACTCAGCCCTTGGCAGTGATACTGGAGAGTCCTCACAAAACTCCAAAGAAGAAAAACAAGAAACTAGAAACACAGGTGGACAGTAAGTAGTCTATGTGCCATAGAGGTGGTGGTGGTTTGTTTAATTAATACTAGTCTTCTGGAATATAGATCTGATATTTTAAATGCAAAGTATCGCTTACATGCAACTGTTTGTAAATTAAATCAAATTCAGAAGTTCTAGTATCTCTGTGTCAAATAAACCATAACATGTAGTTAATTTATATGACTCAAAAATAAAAGTTTTGTTTATTTGTATTGTATGTATTTTACCTATTTAACCTAAATGAAACATTTAATTTTCAGTTTTGTGAAATGCTCCTTAAAGATTTTTACTGACTTGTATATAAAACAGTTCCACATATTAGAGTATGATAATCAATTACCAATATTATTTTT
>NW_006368192.1:0-846 GCF_000327345.1 Myotis davidii
CCCCTCACGTGCCTCGTGACTGCCTTCCCTCCAGTGAACAGTGAACTCTCTGAATGATCCTCCAAGTTTCCACCATTCAGGGGTGACGATGGAATCACGGAGAACCCTGAGCCTTGAGAATCTCACCATTAACCTTCTTCTCCTGTCATATTCTAAAGGCTCAATTTGCAATAAAAGCTATTTACTTCTTACTTGTCTCCTTGCTGATTTTTTGTGCGTTTGATGCTAGGTTGATGCTAGGATGACACGGGAGCAGAGACTTTGGTTACAACTGCCTGGCAGCAATTAGGAGAACAAGATAGGCCACAGGTGCCCCTGATGGAAACAATCCCTACATTTATGAGCCATTTATTGGAAAGATAAGCCCAGGACCTCTTGCCAAGATTCCCCCTGAAATAGGTTTCCTGGAATTTAGAGAACCCAGTCGGTCTGAAGATCTGCGAGAGTACAGGAAACACAGTAATTATCTCTTTGCAGAAACAACATGCTTTCTTCAAGTCCTTTATCTTTAAATACACGTGTCTGCAGAACAGCCACTGCCATGATCATCCTTAACCAGACACACAGCGTGACCCAGAGCGACGCCAGACGGCAGGGAGAGGACTTAGAGCTCGCTGAGATTGAGTAACTGCTCCCAAGACTGCGTTTAAATACAAGAATTCATTAGGATGGTAAAACTGTAACTGCCCCTCCTGGAGCGTGAGTGAAAAAGCTCAGTGCCAGCACTACCTATCCCACCTTGCCTCCTCCTGACATCCCACAGGCTGAAAAACAGGCTCTGAGAAGTCCAGAAACTTGCCCCAGGTGATCGATTCTAGGTGACAAAGTCTAATGCAGTGGTTCTCA
>NW_006368193.1:0-847 GCF_000327345.1 Myotis davidii
GAATTTTTCTTTTTTAAAGCAATTGGTGCTTGCTTTCTTCTAAGACTTTCTCTATCAATCACTGATTTGTGGAACATGCTTTAAATTCTTGATTTAATTGTCCAGAATATGGGTGTAGGGGCTGGTGACAATACTTTAGTTAGGATGATGATGAGCACTTTCTTTTATTGGACGAGAGAGAAAAAGGAAAAATGGGAAAATGTAAAGGTATATGAGAAAGCAAAAGCATATAAGATCTAGATCCCATGACAAAAGATTCGCTTTGGGAAGAGAGGAATGAGATCAGTAGAGCTGTTGGGAAGTTTGGAGATTCAGTGAGAGCAAGATTCTCATTGGAAGTTCTAGTTTCTCAATGAAGCCTGAAGTCAAGTCATTATGTGAGAGGAGGGAGGATTAAGGGCAATGATAACAATAACAACAACAAGAATAATATTAGCAACAACAGTAGCCTACATTCATTGAGTGCTTCCCATATATCAAGTAATTTTATAATCATTTTGCATTTATTAGCTCTTAATCTTCCCAACAACCTTACAAAGTTGGATTGGATCTTGCAGAGCAGAAAAGCAAACTCTGTAGAGAAACATCATAGAATGTAAAATCAGTATCCTGGTTTTATTTTCTGTCTAATGTTTTTAGCAACTCGAAGAAGGCAGATGGCTCATTGCATGTTTGGTTGGATTTTGCTAGACAAATATGGTGGGAAGAGAAAAGAAATTAAAGATATTGAGTATGTTGGCATTTGGAAGCAGGTAATTGCAAGTGAAGAACCATGAAATAAAAATAAGAATGTGAGTGAAAGAATATAAAAAGAACTTATACAACTGAACACCAGGAAGACAAACAA
>NW_006368194.1:0-847 GCF_000327345.1 Myotis davidii
CACACACACACATGCCTTGACGGCCTTCCTTACAGTTGGAGTTACATTAACACGTGTTTGTGTCCTCACCTTTTACAGACACAAGGGCCCTGTGATATGTTAATTTACACCAAATTCCAATCCTTTCCCTTGCCTTTATCTTCCCAACTCAGTGAGAGGATGTGTCAACACCTTTCATGTTGAGAAGGAAAAGAATGCTTAAACAAGATTTTGTGTTTTACTCACTTTAATTAAAATTACCAACACTAGAAAACCAAGAGTAAATAAATTAAATCTGCCTTTCAGTGCCATCCACCATCTGCACTGTCAATATCCACTCTGATGTGAATTATTCTAAAAAGTCATCTGGGCCTTTCTTACTCTGATTAGTCAATTAGCCGCATCTCACACTGGCTTAAAATGTGTTTTTTCAAATCAGTGAGTTAACCTCACAATCTTAGAGTAGTTGGCATACCAATAAGCAAAGACTTCTGAAGTTTCCCATTAATTCACAAAGATTTCTGCTGCTTCTTTATTTAGCTTATTCAATAATTGAAAGCTCGCTGACATTTATATAACTTTTCTCCTCAAAATCATAAACATTACATAATTATTTCATTTTTCTTTATTGTATATTTTTAAATTAGATATGGAACCTGTTCACTAACCTCAGTATTACCTTCATTTTTATAGGTAAAAAAAGACCACTAGAATGTTATCCAATTCGAGTTATGCTCCTTTTGCAACTTGCTTATTACACTGGCGCTGCTTGTTCTACAATCACCTACATTGGTCAACAAGAACTGGCTTTTGCTTTGGTTCTTATTTTATTATTAGTCAATTCATTTTGTTCATTAGATTCTACAAA
>NW_006368195.1:0-847 GCF_000327345.1 Myotis davidii
AAGAGCAGGAGGCCCTTAAAATCAACATTCTATAATTGAACTCATGCTTGTGTTTTTAGTCTTTGCTTTGAAAAACAATATTGTCAGAGATGACTTAAAACCTGCATCTCATTGCACCACACAGTTGGAGAGAAGTGCAAACATGAAGTAGCATCGAAGGAAGGGTCCTCCTGCCCTTTGGGTCCATGCCAAGGTTGGGAGTTCTGAGACTCGAGAATAATAATTTTCTTCACTAGTAGAAAAACATTTCAATAAGAACAGTGTATTAAATTATGTCTTTATTAAAAGATTTATTTGAAGATTTACTTTTCTGAACAACAACAAAAAAATGAGGATAGATGATTAGACCTGCCACCACTGACGACTGGCAAAACTATCCCCTAACTAACTGAAGTTCAGTTTAGTACAGTGGTTCTCAAAAATGTGGTCCCAGGACCAGCAGCATCAGCCTAATTCTGGAACTTATTAGAAAAGCAAATTCGCAGGTCCCACCCCAAGTGTACTGAATCAGAACTGGGGGTGGACCAGAAATGGGTGTGTTAACCAGCCCTCCAGGTGATTCCGTACAAGCTCAAGTTGGAGGACCACTGGTCATATGTAGTTCACTATGTGAAAGACCAGCAGATGGCTGGCTGCAAGTCAACCCACATGGCATTGCTTACTGATAAGGCAGATAAACCAGTAAGGTCTCTGGAGCACCTTTTTCAACCAAGGCCTGTTGATGTAAAGTGTAGAAAATCAATTGAGCATCACAAAAAGCTAAAAACAAACAAAAAAACCTTACATGGATTATATTTTTGTCCCTTGCAACAAGAATTATAACTGATCCAATTTGCTTGTTTTTTTT
>NW_006368196.1:0-847 GCF_000327345.1 Myotis davidii
AACAAGTCATCTTGCAAGACACGGTTAAGTAAGCAACCTATGTGGTTACATTAACCTTCTTGAGCTTAATGTAAAGAAAACCCACCTTTCTCTCAGTGTAAGGGTCGCTATAGCTTCAGTAATTCCCTGGAGTAAATATGTGTCCTGTTTTGTGGTCAGATTTCATGTGGAATTTCGTGAGGTCACATTTGCAGAATCAGTCATCACACTGAAAACATCTAGAAAGAGAGCAACCAGGAAAGCAAAGCGTCCAGAATCCATGTGCCATTCAGGTTTCTAGAAAGATCTTGGCGAAACCATTGGGGGGAAGAGAAGACTAAGAGTGCGACAGGCTTGTTGACCGCATATGACCGAGACACGCTCATGTGCATGAAGAGATGCCATCTGTGTTGTTGCAGGTAGCAGAGCTAGCACCAGGGGATAACATGACAGACAAGTGATTTTTACATCAATGTAACAAAGAACTTTCTTTATTTGAAAGATGGAATTTTTCAGGAGAATATGAACTCACTGGTCCTCACCTTAGTTATGAAGCTAGAAGATCTTTGAGATATGCATTTGATACTTCCATGCATTTTACTTACATCTATTTGAATTTTGCCATCTGCTTTTTCCAGCTTGTGATAGAGGCCCAGTGAAGCAGTCTTTGATGCAACCTTCATAACAGTTTCCTTAGAGAAAGGATTGGTGTGAATTGATGAGTAAAGTAATATTTAACCTTTCTCAGACATTCAGTGGAAACACTGACATCATGTTGATAGAAATTGAATTCTTAACCTAAATGCTATATAGTGGCTGTTATTGGCTTCCAAACTGGTAGTTAGAGGTGAGACTGAGTGACACCAAA
>NW_006368197.1:0-847 GCF_000327345.1 Myotis davidii
AGCCAAACCGGTTTCGGCTTGTTGTTGTTTTTTTAAGGACTATCTATATGTCCTACTAACAAGTTTCACCTTGGAAATTAGAATGTAATGGCCCATTATTCACCAATGAGATAGGTCTAGAGGAGAAACAACGAGGGCATGACCCTAAATCCAAGACGACTATACAAACGTGGTCCTACCTACTATACAACACATTCAAAGAGTTGACTACTCCTTTCCATTCACAACTATAAACACCCACTCCTTTCCTAGAATCTGCAGGATGTTACCTTAAATTCTACTGCTAGGCAAGGATAGTTTAATATCTGATGATCAGTCTTCTATGACCACCTCCAATGTAAGGTTGAGGTCCTCACCTGTGTATCTCTGGGCTTTTCTTGTTCTTAGCTGCCTCTTGTTCAGTTCCTCTCTTTAGGTATTTAGTAAAGCGTTCATGCAATGTCATTCCTGAGGACCCGAAGTGATGTTCTGTGGGGATTCAAAGAAAAACACATTATGCCATCAAAGGCAGACATAATATTCAACTCTTTTGTATGAACCTGCAGCCACAGATATGTGACTAAAATACTCAAATCTATATAACAAACATACCAAAGAGAGAGGAAAAAAAGGTTGGTTTGCACAATCCAATGTTGGGCACTAGAATACCACTGTAGCTCCCTTATCTTAGGACATGGATACAAAGAGAGAAACCTGGAGCTTACTGTCATTTGAATCACACCACCAACTCCTGCTTAAGTTTAAATTTCAGAGGAGACCTATAACTGGACCATCCCAGCTTCTACATCACCTCTCTGCCATTCCCCAACCCATTCACTTCCATTTGCCCTTATGGTGGAGAAGAAAT
>NW_006368198.1:0-847 GCF_000327345.1 Myotis davidii
CCCCCACCCCAGGAAGATGGTATTTTTGGGTGTGTATGACCACATCCTACTGCATTCTCAATATATATCAGCAGATAAATTGGGTCTATTTGAAACAGCGTGCGTTAGAACTGACCTCTAAGGAGAACAGTGTGCTGGGAGTACTGCTTGACTCCCAAACACGATGAATTTACTAGTTGTGGACATGTATATCTTAATATTCTCCTCCTAAGCAGTTCTGTATGATGTGTACATACCACCTGGGAAAGGGACTATAAAAACCAACTTCTGATGGCATATTTAATACACAAAAACAAAATGGCTATTACAACTGTGAGACTGGATATCCTTCGGGTTTAACCTCGTCTATGCAGGTCTCTTCTTTCTCCTCCTCTTCCTCCTTCTTCAAACACCCACCAGATTGCAATAGCCTTGAGTGATGTGGTCAGATACCCAGGAGGAATATTGGATATATTCGATTCCAGTGAAAACAGAAGAAATGATGTCAACTTTTATGAAACTATATCCATTACCAAGCCCTGGAGAAGCTATATTTGAGACAAGGTTTTATTTTTAAACCAGGAATGTCAGTCATTGTGCTAATGTGCTCAGGATCAGGGGATGGTGCTGGATTTCCTATTTCTGGGCTGATTAATAAAACTAGCATGCTGAATGATAGCAGGTCTGTGTTCAAGGAAGTATTTTAAGTAATTAGTAGAGTTAAGTATTTGAACCTAGGTAAGTATTTACGGTATGAAAAGAACTGAATTAACATGAATTCAGACTAGTTAGCAATTTTTAGTTTAGAAAAACTATTGTTGTGATTCGCTGATGAGCACTTCAATGACTAGCAGTGGTGTACATATAT
>NW_006368199.1:0-847 GCF_000327345.1 Myotis davidii
AGGGAATATGTTTACATGTTTGCATATGCACACATACACACACATGTTTATATACATGTATGTAGACAGCCCATTGATTCCCTTAGAAAGCTCTCATTGGTTTTTGCCAAACAGGTGTATTTATCGCCCACCTATGCTTGCCCTCAACTAGCGGATGAGTGTGGTTCCAACATGCATCTCACAGGTCACATCCTAAGGCACTCTTGGTATGGGCTTCTGCTCCTCACGGAGTGGCTCACTGGCCCAAGGTCACATAGCCAGTTAGAAGTCACAGTGAGTCTTGAACTGGGGGCTGACTGACTCCCAACTCTAGGGTTATCTTTCTAGCCCCATGCAGCCTCCTGAGTGACCTGGTTGTAAAAATCTAGTCAGACAAGCCTCGCCTGTCACGGGGCCCAGCTCTAGGGACTTTCCTGAGGCAGCCGCCCTGGTGAGCATCACAGGACTGAGCTAACCAAGAGGACCAGATGCACCTGAACGGGCTGTGCTTCTCTCGGGCCCGAGCAAGGGGTCAGGAGTCCAGAGCTGTGTGTGTGTATATGTGTGTGTCCAAGGGTGACGAGAGCACAAACTGTGACAAAAATCAAGGGCTTGTCTGTGTCTCCTCCCTGGCACTTGTCCCTCTCCTCTTGGCAGACTGCCTTCCCCAGGGACAGCTCTGAGGGGCCTTGGAGGCCATGTCCCCTGCCTCCCGGCCAGAACGTGCTATCACCCTGTCCTCACTATGGTGGCAGCAGGGACCTCAGCAATTTTTATTTAAAAAGTGATCTCAATTTTAATTCCTTCTTCTCACTTTTGCCTTATTGGTTTACTCAGGGTAATGGCTGCCCTGAAGTCAAGATATTTG
>NW_006368200.1:0-847 GCF_000327345.1 Myotis davidii
GTTTCTCAGCAGACAGATTAATGTCGCCTTGTCCTGCTTCTAGTACAGAGAAAATATAGTAGGCATTTTACAAACATTAAAGTGCTACATACTGAGCTATTTACTGATGAAACGATACAAACTCTAGAATTTGCTTCAAAGTAGTTAGGTGTCTATATATGTAAAACATGATTGGCCATGATGTGGTAATAGTTGATACTGAATCATGGGTACAAAGGACCCATTGTATGATTTTCTGTATTGTGTATATGTTTGAAAATTTCCACAATAGAAAGTAAAAGGAAAAACAAAACAAAACACCACCACAACACACAGTACAATAAGATGCCCAACCTATCACTCAAATTTCCTCATTTACTTTTAGCACAAAAGACAAGTCACACTCTCTCATTTGGCCATATTGAAGTAAAGAGACTCAGAATCACTATGGCATAAGTGTTGACACTTTGCTGTAAGTTCTAGATCAACTTTGATGGCTTAAAATGTCCCAGACTGCACTGAGATTGTTTGGGCAGACCAAAAAAGATACACTCCCAGGAAAGGCAGCTCTTCTGGGGAGTTCACTGATGGCCTGGTCAGGGTTCTGCAGCTCTGGGTGGCTCTGGCCAGGAGGGCTGTAACTCGGTAGCAGAGTGAGGTAGAGAGATCACTGGCTTTGGATTTATGCCCAGTGGACTCAGCCGCATATCAGTCAAAGGACAATGACAAGACATAACAAAGGTAACATTCACTGAACTTCATGTGGCAGGTAGTGTGCTAAGCTCTTTATGTGTTTTATATCATGCAACTCTACCAGCTGCCCAGAGATGCTACTATTTTACAGATGAGGAAACTGAGGCATAGAGAA
>NW_006368201.1:0-847 GCF_000327345.1 Myotis davidii
GGAAAGCCTCTCTGAAGAGGTGACGTTGAAGCTGAACTGAAGAAGGAACTGGCCAATGAAGAGCATTCCAGGCAGTGGGTGACAGCCATGGACTTGGAAAGGCCTCCTCCTCACGTTGGAGGAACCTAACGGGTGCATCAATATGGCAGCAGTGCAGAGAATGAGGGCTTGGCTCCAAATGAGGTTGGGAAAGGGTCTGAGCTCTGTAGAGCTTTGTAGGCCAACGAGGGGGCTTGTCGTTCGTTGTAAGCACAATGAGAAGAGTTTCAGCCAGGGAATGATATGACTCAATTCATTGTGAGACATCCTGTTCTCATAGAAATTTCCTGACACAAAGCCACAGTTCTGAATGTCCAAAGAGTCTAGTGTGGGGGCTTGATCCCCCTATTGCCCACTTTAGGCTTGAAAAGATAATTTGGACAGCCGTGTTCATCACTACAGGCTTATCCACCAAACAAATTCTCAAGGTCAATGTGCAGTGCGTTCATGGTTCTAGGAAAGTTTGCTTCTTTTTTCTGTTCCTCCCCAGGTCATTTAGAAGGCCTTGGCGCACGCAAGGGGGAGCAGAGCAGGTGATTAAGAATGATACGTCAGTGATTCAGGAAAACATTCATTTAGCTGCTGGTACAGTGCGTCCCTGCCAGAGCCACCATGCAGAGCAGTATTGAACACTTGGCAGACGTTCCCCTTAAATTTATGCAACCTGAGGAAGGGAAAATTTCAAGCAAAAAGTTTTCTGTCAAACCCATTCATCTGCTCCTTGCAAAGGTAGTCTGGGGAAATGTGCTTGGAGTTCATTCGGGAGATTTGGTGACTCTAAAAGGAAGACATATCCAAGGTTGTGTGT
>NW_006368202.1:0-847 GCF_000327345.1 Myotis davidii
ACCCACAGGTTGAGAACCGCTGATCTAGACTGTCTACCTTCTGTATCAATTCAGCTAGTACCAGCTTTATGTTAGCTAATGTGTGAGCACACTGCTTTTCTTGTTCCTGAGACAGAAAGCTGTAATGCACTTTCATCTTTCTCCTTGGTGACAACATTCCATTGTTTCTGCAATGACTCTACCTACTGACTGACTCGATGGCTTGCAATAGAAGGTGAATCTGGCTTTTCCTACAACACTGTGACTTTCCTTCTCAGATTAGCTGCTCCATCTTCTGTAGCCCAGGCTTCTGGCAAAGGGAAATCTTGTGATCCTAAAGCATGGTTAAGGGATCTCTCCAGCTCCTGCTTTAAGTGTAATTCTTTGTCACATATATACTGAACCTCCTTCCCATAAGGCACAGGTTTCCATTTGTTTCTGTTTCAGTGCAAACAGGACTTCATTTCCCTCCTCATGAAACATAACTTTCTCTTCCTGGAGTGATGTGACTGCCTTTAAGAGCTGATTTAATTGGTCCTGTCCTGTTCTTTTTTTTCAGTAATTACTCTAAAACAAGAGTCTTTTTCGTCATTGCAGCATATTCAATTCTTTCTCTTTTTTCACCATAGATAGCCACACATTTGTCTTTTGTCGTGTTTGATTTTCTGTTTGCTTTTCCTGTGAAGTTTCTACTATTGTTTCATTTCCCTATTAGATTATCCATATGTTGACTTCAAAATTCAGTAGTCTCCTCCTTTAGGTTGGTTACCATCTACCTCAGAAGTTTATTTTCACTCACTTAATTAGTGAAATTTTCACTTGAAGAAAGAAATTCATCACATTTTGCTTTGAATAAGAGCTCTTTTTT
>NW_006368203.1:0-848 GCF_000327345.1 Myotis davidii
TAGGATATTTAAACAAATGAATTAATGCCTGATTTCTGCAAATTCATTTTAAGTCCCCCCCACCCCCCCACAAAAAAAAGGCAGGAAAGGTGAGAAGGGCTAGGTTTGTCCTCTATGTTATCCATAGCCAAGCATGCTAGCCTTTATATAGTTTAAGATGGGAAGAATGCTTTCTGATATATGGGTTCCGAGAAGCAGAATAAACAGTATAAAACTTCCCAAAGTGCTGTAGTCAGCCTTCTGGAGCAAGTAATGTGCTTGGTTTCCAATGTAAATTATTGAATGAATAATTAAATGGGAATTACTCTCTTCTTAGAGATCCTCAGCCACACTAGGCCTGAGCTCTTTTCCAGGTGAATTTGGAGAAAAGAACAAACCCAGGTCCGCTGGGAAGGTGAGGTTGAGTGATGAGAGGTTTAGAAGCTGTCGTATTTGGATCCTCCACCTTGCGGAGAAAACTTCAAAGGACTGAAGCTGGCCTGGAAGGAAAGAGAGGCCTCAGTCTCCCTTTTCTTGGAGATTAGTTTTATTCATGACATTCTTTTTTTATGTCAATAAATCCCCACCCCCATTTTTTTTTAACCTAAGCTCACCAAGGTCTGTTTCTGTCACTTGCAAGACCCAATTTCCATCACCAACATCACAATGGAATCGTCTGCCATTCTTAGCAAAGCCTCTTCCAATTGCCCTGAATGTTTATAGATCAATTTAGTGAATCTTTTTATATTTTCCATCCATCTTTCTCTGAGATCCGTAGTCTACTTTCTCAGCACGAGGATGTCCCAAATCAAACTTATGCCATATCAAAAAAGGAGTCATATTTTTATAGTGCTTGTTCTAGATCCGTA
>NW_006368204.1:0-848 GCF_000327345.1 Myotis davidii
TTCTCAGTCTGTTGAGATCTTGCTTCCAGGCCTATCCTCTGTTTGGCTCAAATGAACTCTAATAAACTCTTACAAAATTTTTTCCTACAGGTTGGGACATTCTTATGTCAACAAAGCTATATAACATTGACTAGGTCTCAATCATTATGCATCAGCAGAATTTTATTCAATATCTACTATATTCCAGGCAATGTGATGGATCTTAAGTGTGCTATTCCCTTTAAACATTTAGAAAAATGAGGCTCAAAACTGCTAATGACTTCCTCAGAGCTGCACTATGAATAAATTGGAGACTGATTTGCATCTCTAATTAATTTTTTTTGTTTTGTTTTTCAATTAACCATCCTCTTCCAGTCTGATATCCAGGCATGGGTAAAAAGCTTTCCTCAAAAAGTTACTCTGTTTTAACAATTTTTAATCTTACGATGAAAAATATTCATGATATAGTTGTGCTTGTCGTAAGCCACTTCTATGTGTGAGCAAAGAGACTGACTGCTAAATGTTATGTGGGCAAAGGGACTTCTAAATGTGGCGTTGGCCTTGTGCAGGGGAGGGGAGAGGAGAAACTTTCCTCCACCCTCAAATTGCTTTCAGCTGGTTAGATAATCAAATAGACATGAGCCAAATCAACAAGAGAAAATGGTCAAATTTAATTATAGGCGTATGTATGGGAACCCCTCGTAGAAGAGAGAGACACCGTATACACAAGAGATTCAAAGACAGAGAGGAAAAATGGGTATACAGTACATATGACATTCTGAGCTAGCGGTGAAGTTAGTCACCTTGGGCCTTCAGAAGGTCATTGTAGGGAGATCATGTCTGTAGTAATTAGTAGTCTGCCTTGCCCT
>NW_006368205.1:0-847 GCF_000327345.1 Myotis davidii
CAGTTGTGAGTACGTGAAACACAGTTTATTCTTCTATTATTTTCCATTCAAACAGCTGTACACCTACTTTTGCCTCACACTGTATTTTTCATTCTTATCCAACCTTGTAAGTAGGGTATAGTTACTCCTTTGTCCAGATGGGGAAAGAGGCAAAGTATAGACCCACAGCCAGACATTTAATAAGATGCTAGGTCCCAAATTCAATCTCAACTGTGGCTATATCCAGTCTTCTTTCCATTCTAGTGTATTGCTTCAGACTTGAAGTCCAATCATCTTGTTTCATTGATGGCACATTCAAGACCCAGAGTGGTTTAATCACTAGTTCACGATCACAGATGAAAAGCAAGTTAGAAATAGAAAAGGAATCAGGGCATTTTCCCTAGAGTATGATATAAAACCAGATATGCATGTGAAGTTTAATCTATATGCATATGTCAACATTTATTACCCACTGTTTATACTTCAAGTCATAAGTTTATATTTTCCTTATTCTGTAAAATATATTACTTCTGGTCATTATTAATTGGCACTTTAATAGAAGGAGAAGGAGATTACCTATAGGTAAATATCAGTCTTCATCATATGAAATGTTGATGGATTTTTCCATTTCCTATCCTCCAGTCAACTAAGTTTCCTAGTCACTGTTTAAAAAAGTGTTATAGTCAGTGTGTCTTAAGGCTTCCTTGGCTGTGTAAGGTGATCAGTGGGACAATATTCTCAAATTGATCAAGAACGGAAGGAATATTAGACTAGATTGGATGATACAATTCCTTCCTTGAGCCATAGTGCTCATATCCTGTGTCCCGCATCACTGTCGAGTATTAGAGTTCATGAACATGTGTTCATG
>NW_006368206.1:0-848 GCF_000327345.1 Myotis davidii
CATCAGGGATATTGGCCTATAATTCTCTTTCATATTGTATGTTTTTGTAAAATGTCTCAAATCATCTTTCAAAATTATAAAGTATAAAGGAGCAAACATTTAATAAATACATACTCTTTTCCAAGTACTGAATTAGATGTGCAAATATAAGTCAAAACTTGATTAGTAAATTATAGGAGAAAACATTGATTAGTAAATTATAGCAGAAACTAATGAAAATTAGTTACATTTCTCTACCCCCTAAATATATGGCAGTTTGAAGACATGATAGGGCAAATAGAATCAACCCTAAACTCTTGTATAGACCTAGTAGGAAGGACTATAAAGGGCACTTAATACAGCCTTTCCCAAACATGTTTTGTGGAACACCATTGCAGAAGATAATAGTAGTTTCAAGAACCAAATAAACATTTCATGCGTTCAAATAATGATGATGCAACATCATTGGTGGATAATATTGCCCAAATCAAGGGCACAGCTCCAAACTGTCATGGTATTTCTTCATTGCCACACACTTGCAGTACAAAAACCGCAACAACAAAATGAACAAAATAAAACACCAGTTGTAATTTGTAAAGTGTTTGATGGAGCATTAAAAATATTAATATTGTTAAATCTTGACTATTGAACACATTTTAAATAAATATATGTGGAAAATGGAAATTATGCATAAGACACTCTTACTGCATGTGAAGTAGGATGGTTGTCTTGGGAAAGTACTTGCAGAGTTGTTTGAATTTCAACTGGATTAGCCATGTTTTTCCTGGAATACCAGAGGTTTCCTTTTCATTTGAAAGAATGACTAACAAATTATTTGCATTGAGACATGAATATTTAGGTGATTTTTT
>NW_006368207.1:0-848 GCF_000327345.1 Myotis davidii
CTCTATCCACTGAGCCAAACAAGTCAGGGCTACCTAAAACTTCTTGTGTGACGCTTCCATTACAAAATCTTCATATTCCCATCCATAAAGCTGGTAACAGTGTTTTTCAGAGGAAACTGCTTCCAACATGGGATGGGCCCCTCTAAATGATTCTTCTTTGTAAAGAAAGGAGCAGACTGTGCACAGAGGGAAAAACACATCATAGGAATAATGGACACATCTGAGCTTCCATTCTGCTCAAGACTCTGTGGTAGGCACCGAGTCTCCTTCATGTATGTACACGATCATCCCCAGGTAGGGATGTGGAAGATGAGAGGCAGAGCACACAGGAACTTGCCAAGGTCTCATGGGCCCTCAGAGGGTAAAGGGCAAGCTACAGGCAGATGCACCCCGCTTCTGACCCCAAGGACAAGACAAGGGGGACGAGAGAGAAGGAGACAGGATGGGGTGAGGAAAGGCCCGGAACAGAAGCGTCCTTCCTTCCCTCTGTGCCAAGCAATGGTCTGTTTGGGAACTGGCTGCTCTTTCTGTTTGTGCTGTGTTGCCTCTGACCAACCAACCCAATCAGAAGACAACACCCGAGAACAGTGTCCATTGTCATGCGAGTCAGGTGGCCGTGAGCTAAGCATTGTCCTCATCTGTCCTGGGCTTTGTGGGAAGGCCGGCGAAAATCATGACATGTAATCATTCTTTCTGAGTCTGGGGGAGAGCCAGTGGGAGTGAAGGATTCATTTGTGAGTGACCCCACATTGAATCATCATACCCTGCAACATTCTTCGTCCACCTTCTCCCTAAAAGGCATTTACTTACTAACGACTATGCACTAGCTTCCACAAGCTGACAGCTCA
>NW_006368208.1:0-848 GCF_000327345.1 Myotis davidii
AATGGTTTCTTTTGCTATGCAGAAGCTTTTTAGCTTGATATAGTCTCATTTGCTTATTTTTTCCTTTGTTTCCCTTACCCTAGGAGACATATCAGCAAAAATATTGCTACCAGAGACAACTGAGATTTTACTGCTGATATTTTCTTCTAGCGTTTTTATTTAAAAACAAAGTGCAATAATATAATGTGTTCCAAGAATGTTACCTTCCCCCAGTGTACATAGAAGGTTCTTTTGATGGAAGTGTCTGTGACAGTCCCTACAGTTAAACTGCACCAGCCATCTGCCCACCAGTAACCTGGAACTTGCTGCAGTAAGGAGCCGGCGACCACTGGGCTACCTGAGCTTCCAGACAGGTGTAGTGCTCACTACCATACTGAGAGGAGGGGCATCAAAAGTCAGCCTTGCTTTTTTCTTAACTGTGTTGGGAGCTGACAGTTCTCCATTCCTGGGGTGATTTTATTTCCCAACTGAAATTCTAAACTGCAAAGGCTTTAAGATAAAAGCTTATACCACTCATATATGTCTGTGCTCCTATTTTGCCTAAATCCTTTCATATGAGAATTTCAGAGCTCTATAAAAACTACACGGTGTCAGGGTTCATGTAGCCCCATCTTTCATGTGCAGAAACAGAGAGGAGACGGGACTGTTGAAGCCACTTTGAGCAGGAGGATGACTCGAAGGTAAAGCTGAGAGGGCAACTTACCCTTGGACCGTGCACTTGGAATCATCTCCCTCTGCAGCTTTCTCCCAGCTTGAGTGGCAGTTCAAAAGTATTCAGTTTGGTTCGGAGCTGTGCCTGGGAAGTGGCCTGGTGGCAACTGAAATCAACGATTCCTTATGCTAAATCC
>NW_006368209.1:0-848 GCF_000327345.1 Myotis davidii
CTGAATTATATTCTGGAGCAGAGCTGTCCCATGGAACTGAACTGTGCTGATGGGGATGTTCTGTATCATCAGCACTAGCCTATAGAGCAGCCACTAGCCACAGGTGACTGTTGGTCACCTGAAATGTGGCTAATGTGACTGAGGATGTGAATCTGAAATTCTGTTAAACTTTAAGTTGAACATCCCTATGTGACTAGTAGCTACTATTGAGTTGTATATTGCCCACACGAGAGAATAAAGTACCCTTAAGATTCATGAGAAGTTAATTCCCAA
Source organism: Myotis davidii (assembly GCF_000327345.1). Lineage (NCBI taxonomy): Eukaryota > Metazoa > Chordata > Mammalia > Chiroptera > Vespertilionidae > Myotis > Myotis davidii. Next base: position 274 of record NW_006368209.1, read on the forward strand.
ACCAGTGGTCTCTAGGTATTTTCTTTCTGTAGAATGTTACTTCATCAACACAAGCTTTTATGACCACCATGTGAGCATGTTTTGTTAAATGATTTCAACATGGTCTGTACCATACGGGTAACAAATGTACTTATCAAGGGCTATGAAAAAATTCAGCCATTTATATATTTCAACATCAGTTTTTACCAAAGTATTTTCATCTGTAGCAGATGGGCCTCATGTTGGCTAACATTTTACAAATGGGAAAATTATTTTCCCCCAACACTTGGTTAATTCTCAATCATAACTTAACTTTTTAATGCTTTAAGGATATACTAGCTTTTTCCTGCCTTTCTTCACTCATGAGCATTTGTGTTACTCTTATGCACTATTAATGGTTCACCAATGATAAGTGGGGAACCATCTCTAAATCAGAACTCTCTACATGTTTTTGATCATGACATTCTATCAGTAAAAAGTTTTTTGATAATATGCTTCCATTATATGTAGGCTTGTTTACAAATTCTATACATATATCACCGTGTAATCATTCTATAGTACATTAAGTCTACAGAAATAAAATACAAAGGGGTATC
>NW_006368210.1:0-848 GCF_000327345.1 Myotis davidii
GTGGGCTCGATCCTAGTAGGGGGCATGCAGGAGGCAGAGGATTAATGATGTTTCTCTCTCGTCAATGTTTTTATATCTCTATCTCCCTTGCTTTCTCTCTAAAAATCGATAAAAACATTTTTAAAAAGAGGAAAAAAACCTTCAAGGAGAGAAACCAAGGAGACTTCTTATGCTGACATTCCTCTGATGTTCTTAGCCCCTTTTATAACAAAAGCGATCTACGTACTTTACAAAAATGAGCTCTTACTATTTCTTAATTAGATTTTTATCTTTTAAAATTCATCATTAACATGTTTCTATGCTGGCAAAGATAAATATGTTAATTTGTTTATTGAGCTCTATGTCAGAATAATCACTCTATTATTTTTTCTTCCTGTCTATCTTTAGGGAAAACAGTGACTCAGGCTCATTATGATGAACAAACTTTGCAAAAGAATGGCTGGAAAATGACTAAACCAGCTTTGGCTTTGTTGAGACTTGTTAGAGGAAACAACTAAGTGTCATTTTCCCTTGCTCAAATAAAAGTAGGTGTGGGTAGACGAAACCTATGAAGATTCTGTGAACTGAGTCAGAATTAGCACAAAGTTTTAAGGCAAATTTTGTATGTTGAGAAAAATCTAAGGCATACAGAGAACATTTCTTTTTTACCCTCAAGACCCAACATTCTTCCTCATGAGGGCATGACAGTGATTGAGGTGGGCTGTCCCAACAGGCTCTGAAGAACCCTGGGCTCCGAACCTAGGACTGTCACTCACTTAAATAGCCTTGGGAGGAACTCTTTCCTGACATTTCTTTTTTTCTTTATTGATTTTAAGGAGGAAGGGTGAGGGAGAGAGAGATAGAAACAA
>NW_006368211.1:0-848 GCF_000327345.1 Myotis davidii
ATAGTGTCAACAGTAAAAATAAAGTTAAAAAATGAAATTTAAAATAAAAAACATTAAAAAGGATATGCAGGAAAACATAAAAAAATAAAAACATAGAAAAGTCATTTCAAAGCAAGGAATGTGTAAGCTAAGACCTGAAGGGTAAATGGGAAGCGGGCAGTTTGGGAATGGTCAAGGTAGGAGGAAACAGAATGTGCAAAGGCCAGAAGATCAAGAGGACATGACAAGTTGAAGGAAATGAACGCATTCAGAATGGTTAGAGCGGAGGCCATGTGGTGAGTGAGGGAGGGAGGGGGAACAGTGGCCTGTGGGGCTGGAAAGGTAAGTGGGAGCGAATCCATGAAGAATCCTGTTAAAGGCCATGCCCAAGAACCATGAGCATTCACTCAAGAATTCTAAGCAGAGGAGAGTAATGATCAGACTTGCACTTTAGCAAGAACACAGTGGACAGAATCTGGAGAATCGTCAGGAGGCCCATGGGAGGAGCAAATAGACTGGTGTGTTGTAATGGAGTAGACATGCTGGTGTGGGGAGTGATACTGGGGATTTCAATAAGGAGAAAGGATAGGTGTTTAAGATGCACATGGCCGGCAGAGTAAAGAGAAGGTAGCCATCCATTCAAAGTGAGAATAAAACAGGAAAGGAAGAGAGTCCCAGATTCCCTCCCACACCGTGAGCTGGGAAGTAGTGACTTACAGGAATATGAAAGCGGAGGGAAGGAGAGGCTGCAGCTGTACTGAACATGTACAGGCTTTTTTCTTATCTTATCTTTATTCCCTAAATAACAAAACAACCATTTTTATAGCATTTACATGGCATTAGGTATTATAAGTAATCCAGAGATGACT
>NW_006368212.1:0-848 GCF_000327345.1 Myotis davidii
TAGGGCTCCTTTGAGTTTTAAATGGACCAATCCCACCAGACCCTGGCTTGTCAAAGTCTTTGGATAGAAATTGAATAGTTTTTTTCAAATCACTTTTATCAGTTTCATGTTACCCTACATGGTGGGCGGTGTTTCCAGTTTTACTTTGTAATTCATAGAGCATTGTCCGGTGTTTGAAACTTCCGACATTCAGGGAAAGCTTGACAGACAAGCTTGAATGGCTCTCTATCCCTGCAGGGGCAGGGACATGCCATGTGCCTTCGTCCTCGTGCTCAAAGGTGCGCAGGAGAGCGGATACGGCTTTTCCCCACGTGTGTGTATGCTGGGGTCCAGGGCGAAAGGCAGCATCTACCCACTGGACACCAGTCCTTTAGCTCGCCACTGCCCCCTGCTGTAGACATCCAGTCGTCTTTTTAGACTTGAAACAGCACCCCAACATTTTGGGGGCCACCCCGTCCCAACTGTCACCATATGTGATCGGGTTGGTTTCCCTCCCACTTCTGGATGTGAGCAGGAGGTCAGGCCTGCTCCCCTGAGAAGATGAGAATCTGGTCCACTGATTCTGTTTGCATTTCCTGGGGGGGACGCGTTGGGGGGGCGGGGCAGGGAGGAGGACACATGCCCGCAGCTGCTGGGGGTTCACCTCGGCCGCCAGCACAGGGTCAGCCACAGCCCATGCTGAGCCACGCTGAGCCTGAGCAAAAGGAACAATAAGTCAGAATGATCCTGTTTTTCTTATAAATTTTGATATTTTGCCTTGTGGGTTTGCCATGGGTTTTCTAAAAATCAATTTTGTGTGTGTGTGCCTTTTAAAAATACATATATATATATTGATTTCAGAGAGGAAG
>NW_006368213.1:0-848 GCF_000327345.1 Myotis davidii
TTACCTATGCTGCCATCTTGGTTTCTCCCTGTAGTCATGCCTCATAATCTCTTTAATTAACCTTATAGGAATCTTGTTGTGGTAATAAAACCATTTATTTGAAGTTCAACAATTCTTTCTGTTTCATTTGTTTGTTTTTCTTCTGATAAATTCATGTAAAAGTAAATAGGCACCTTTTTATTAAACTACCATATTTGGTATCATCCCATTTTTATTAAAGTATTTCTGACTTTATTTCTACATATGTACCCAATTGCCTGGCTTTTTCCTGATAGAAATGCAGAAAAAGTTATCTGCAATGATGGTTACCTAATGTTAATAATGGTTATTTCTGAGTGATGGTTAACTTTGCTTTTGTACTTTTCTGCATTCTTTATAATGAACATGTGCTTTTAAGTAAAAACCATATAGTGATTTTTTTCTGTTTGTTGTTATAAACTATAAAACCCTGAAAATAATTATGCCAAAGAGTTTACAATGTTTTAATTCTGGGTGTTAGGAATAAGATACTTTTCTCTTTTAGCCTTTATTTTTTCCTATAATTTAAATATTTAAAAAATGCTAAATTTAATAGAGTGATGCAAATAAAGAGAAAGAAATAGGCATTTTGCAGAATGCACATTTTGAAGGAAAGCACATCATCAAATTTTGGGTGTTGACTAAGTTTGTGGAAGTGATAGGAACAGACCTGTCTGATGCTGTAGGAACCTACTGGGCGAGACTCAAAATTTCAAGTCTAACTTGTGAGTCATTGTGGACACTGCCTGCAATTTCTTTGATGCAAAATATGACTGTTTCAGCAAATATTGGCATGGGATAGTAGATAGATAGATAGATAGATAGATAGA
>NW_006368214.1:0-848 GCF_000327345.1 Myotis davidii
GATAGCTTCTCCTCCTCTCAGTGTAAAGTAAACTAGGACTGGATATAAAATTTGGATTAATAACCAAGTTTACAAGTAACTGAAAGTATGCCACATTTCTTTGGTTTATTTAGTATGGTTAATGATTCCATTATTTTGTAATTGGGTTTTTTATTAGGAAACTTTTACAGTTTTTTAAACCTAACATATACATTGTTCTCAATCACTGGAAAGGTTTGAGGGTCACTTGAGGATAGAGGCAATTCTGCATTTCAGAGATCTACTTTGAGGCTCACCTTGACTTCATTTTTTCCCAGGGGTAAAAAGTAGGTGCTGAAGACCAAACACAATACTTTTCCAGAGATTCATGTGGATACTAAAAGTAATTTATATTTTTCCAATTTCCTCTGCTCAAACAGTTTTCTGAGGTAACGTGACCTTCATGGTATGTTGTTAGAAAGGCACCATTTTCATCTTAAATCTATAGTTCCTTATAAAATAATGGAATCTCATGCATTTTTGGAGATTGCTTTGAATGGCAATATTGGGAAACTCAAGGTTTTTCCTGATCCTAATTCTCAAATGTGTCGCAGTGTCTTACTGGAAGGGCAGATGGAGGAGATTTGGAGATAAAGTCCCAAATCTAAATATGCCAGGAGAGAATTCGGGGTCATTTTCTTAACTGTGAGGAGAGGCTCCCTTGCAAATGGAAACGACCTGGTGCCAAGGGAAAGTGAGCACACCTGTGTCTTCCCTCAGAGAAGTGAGGACTTGAGGAGTATGAACTGGGTAGTGTTTTAGAGATTAGAGTCCCTAATCCAATGTGAAGACATTCTGAACAAGTTCTGTTGAAGAGTTGTGTTTTAGAA
>NW_006368215.1:0-848 GCF_000327345.1 Myotis davidii
ATGCCTATACATTTAATCAGAGGATATGGCAAAATGTAATACTAGAAACATAGTTTTGGTGCAGATTATAACGGACACTTTATCCTCTAAATTGTCATTCATTTACAAGGCATTAGGAAGTCAGTACGAGGTTTTAGGTAATGGAGTTGCAATGATAATAATTGTGCTTTAAGATAATGGCAGTTAGGTGGTAGATAGACAAGAAACAGGGAGTTCTATTGAGAGGTGATTCTGAAAGGATTAGTGCATTTGTAAATTTAATAACAAAATGGTGCTTCCTTAATTATTTCTTTGTGAAACATGAATTATCAAAAGCTCACCAGCTTTAGCTATTCTGTGCCACCTTAGATAACATCAGCTATAGGCCATTAGGGATCCAACTCCTAGCTCCTGACCACTAAGGAGTCATTGCCAGTCTGTGCAATTCCTGAGGAAAGGAGAATGTCAACATCTACTTTTGTAGTAGTCTTTTAAAAATAATTTTGAAATTAATACATTTCTTAAATATAATTATCTTACTTGCTTAAATTATTTCAAAGGCTTCCCACATTCAAATACATTAGCTTGCATGTTCTGGCATACTCTGGTATATATACACTGCTCATTTCTCTAGATGCATCTCCCTCAGCACTCTTCTCTCTCATACCATTGTTATTACCTGTTGTTGCTGTTATATTGTACTAGGATGCACTAAATGCATATACGTTGTGTTTTCTATTAGGTATTTTTTATGCCTCAAATGTTCCTGAAACTCTTTCTGCTGAAACTTCCCTCACCTGCCTAAATTCCCTTCTGAAGAAATTAATGCTACCTCTTCTTGTCTGTTTTTTTTAACTTACACATATGCA
>NW_006368216.1:0-848 GCF_000327345.1 Myotis davidii
AGTTCTGAATGATGGTTGTTCTGTAGTTTAGTTCTAATTTTGAAGTGGTTGTGGGAAGATATGTGAATACCGCATTTACCTACAACCGCCATCTTGACCAGAAACCTATCATTTTCCTTTGTTTTTTTCCCCTGACATATCTGTGATTTTCAGAAAATGTCTTTACTGGTGGAAGCCAGTTTACACAGATTAATCCTCTATGACACAGATCCTTGCCCGATTAATAATGAATGAGCACGTCTACTTTCCAAAGATTTATGATGAAGTTATAACTTATTTCTGTGATTATGTTTCTAAGGGATTGGGGAAATATTCATAAATTACTTCTTCTGATCTCAAATTTTCAACTAATTAATCAAGGCTAACAGTGACATTGTTGGATACCGATAATCAAGAGACATGAATTAAACTATTTCATAAATTATTTTAAAGGATATCTTCATTAGGACCGTGTAAAAACATTTATGCCTATACTTTTTTATCCCAGAAAAATAAAACCAAAGGACTATTTAAAAAATCCTCATAACAACCTTGTGAGATAGGTATGATTATGCCATTTTTAAAAAGGAAATTAAAGCTTAAGGAGGTTACATAACTTGCTAGGGTCACTCAGGAATTAAGTGAAGGAGCCTGAATTTGAACTATTTATCTGACCCTAAAGTCCATTACCCTAATCTTTGAGTCAGCAGAGAACCAATCGATGTTTTCTGCAATTGAGTTTATTAAATGGACCAACTTTGTGAGGCAAATAACTAGAACAACTTCCCACTGCTCTCTAGAGGGAGGAATAGAATTGGAAACCAAAGAAGATTCTGAAATTTCTCTACCTAGAAACCTTAAGAAATCAC
>NW_006368217.1:0-848 GCF_000327345.1 Myotis davidii
GGTCATGAGGGTGGAGTCCTAATGAATGGGATTTGTTCCCTTATAGAACAAACCTAAGAGAGTTCTCTTGCCCCTTCTGCAATATGAGGACACAGTGGGGAGATGGCCTTTTACGAACCAGGAAATGGATTCTCACGACATCAAATCTGCCACGACATTGATCTTGGACTTTCCAGCCTCCAGAAGGTGAGAAATAAATATTTATTATCTGTGGTATTTTTGTTATAGTATACTGAATTGACTAAGACAGGTACTCTGTCCTTCAAACTTCATGTACCATTGTACCAGGTTCAGTGAACTAGGGTCGGTAACTACTGGTGATGCCATATGTATCAATGTATTCCTGCCCATCCTTTAACCAAGCATGTCACTTTCCAGTTTAGATACTTCTTTCTTATTAGTACTTACAAAGAATATGTCTACTTAGTATGTTTGGGATTTCATGTATGTTAGGTTTTATTAAAGTGACCATAACTACCATAAGACATTCATCCTTCTGTTAAAAACTGCCTTTGCTGAGGGCAGGATTCTACTGTATGAACTACATTAACTTGATATGTAATTTAGACCAAAAAAATGCTTGAGATAGTGAAACAATAACTCAATTCAGGCTCAGTGTTCAAATTTGTAGAATGACTTTCGGTATAACTCCTCCTCTCTGAAGGTTGAAGATTGACAGATCTTTAATGACCCCTGTAGTCCTACACATCTGTGGTTCTAAAAGCCCACTCCCTCTTCCACTTTCCCTGGTAAATTGGCCATCTTTAAACCCAATAATGTATTCTACCTTAAAGTCTATTTTTACTGATATTAACAGTGCTACATCAACTTCCTTTTAGTTAATATCT
>NW_006368218.1:0-848 GCF_000327345.1 Myotis davidii
GGGGGGGCTCAAGGCACCACTGGTTGAATGAATAATAAATGTACAAGTTGCCAGCCTCACCAACACAGCAAATACATTACTTCTCTTTCTCTCTATCCTTTGGGTTCCTGGGTAGATGAACATTTTCAATACTTACATGCATTTTGATGTCATGTCCTTTATTTACACTTTGATGTCTACTCACTAGAGCTATATGATATTTCCAATGCTATAAACATGCCTATCCATGAGTCCAAAACAGATCAAATCGTGGTCTTCCTGTGTGACTCCCCTGCGATTTCACAGCTGGCAACGAGGAGCAGCTGTCCCAGGACTGGCTCTGAGGGACTTCTCTCACCCCACAAGGCTTCACTGGTAACAGATTGCCCAACCATTCGGCAGCCTCAGCTTGGAGAGAGCAGGGACTGTGGCCAACTTTCTCATAATTGCTTTCCCAGCACCTAAATTTTGTTGCATGAATGAGCGAGTTAATGAATGCGTGCTTGCCTTGTGTACCGTGTTGTGTTCCACACAGGGGGTCAGACAGGCCACAAGGCCCAACTGGGTGAGCTAGCATAGCCTCTGGAAAAGGATAATATTGAAATTCTAGTGAAATATTTCAAGGTCCCTTTTAGGTAGTTATGAAAAGCCATCATTGAGAGACCTCTTTTCCCCCATGACATGATGGTACCTTCAAATCCAACAAAAATATAATGGACAGTTTTAAGTGTGCTTTTTATGGCAGCCCCCAGGAAAAGTATGCGTGTGTTTGTACACATACGGGGTGGGGCAAAAGTAGGTCCACAGTTGTGAGTTTGAGGAATAGTTTATTCTTCTATTATTATTTATAAATTATTGTATTATTTTCC
>NW_006368219.1:0-848 GCF_000327345.1 Myotis davidii
CAACCACTGAGCCACACCAGCCGGGCAAGACTAACTTCTCAAACTTGGATTTGGTTAACAGCTCAGATGGGCCCTTGAGGGCTCTCTGTTCAGGATACACGTCACACTGAGAACTATCACAGTGTAGTTCCAGTATGAAAATAGACGGGATAGAATCCTAGTTTTAGACCGAAGTGGAGTGGGAGTCGCTGGGAGTTCTCAGAATAGCAAAGTCAGGCACAAGCCGGTGAGGATCTGTGCCGCTGGCGGAAGACGCCACGTCGAGCCCGAACAAGCACCAGATTAGCAGCAGGTCTGAGAGGAGAGTTTAGGAGCGCGTTGATGAGATGAAGCAAGACACGGGAAACTATAATTTGTACAGCGGAGGCCAAGCAAATTTGTCTAGACAGGATTTGGGAATAATGAAGGCCTTTTCTCACCACCCTCAGCTCAGACCGGCCGGGATGAAGGACCCCTTCCTTGATGGGAATTGAAATCTTTGTATTAAAAACTGCCTGCCATGTCTCATTTCTCCTCCTTTCAATTCTTATCTTTCCGGGGCTCACCACATGGCCGGAAACAAACCCTGCTGTTTCCTTTGACTGCGTGAAAGTGGGCAAAAGCGTGGGTTCTGATGTCAGGGGAGGCCAGAGCAGGGAGATGCCAGGGGAGGGGAGGGCCCCCCAGGTAGAACTTCTCGCTTCTCGTCCGTCCGAAGGGACCCGCTAGCGCTGACATTTCTTTGCAAATGGAATTTTCAGTTCGCCCCCTTCCAACTGGCCCTGGATAGTTTGTTGCTAACAGTTTGCCCATCGATGTGTCTTTTTTTTTTTTTCTTCAATATATTTTACTGATTTTTTTACAGAGAG
>NW_006368220.1:0-848 GCF_000327345.1 Myotis davidii
CCTAGCACTTATAGAAACTCTGAAACATGATAACTGGCATAATCTTTAACTGTTTTTGTTCATGCTATTAGGCATCTTGGTTTTGCCTGTCTCCCATATATTGTAAACGATTCCAGTGCCCTGGCCGCACACACTCTTCCCTTGATTTTCTCTTACCCGTGTCAGTAAGGTGCATGCACAACAAATGCTCGATGAATTTGGTTGCCTTTGCTCTCTGACAGTCAGACAGATGCAGCACTTCCAGGTTATACTATTTACTGCCTGCATCATACAACTGAGTAACTAGTTAGCCAGCCATCCAAGGAAGAAAATAATAGGCTGATTAGAACTTATGGTAACAGTTCCTGTGGGTCGATTTCAGAATTCACCTTCTCCCTCAGTGTATTTTGCTGTTCCTCTAGGAGAGACTCTCTGGCTACATGTCATAATTCCCCTCCGGTATATGGGCTGCTGTACGAATGGAGGCAATACGTAAGGAAGATGCTGTTTACTTTCCCAGCTTGCTAACTGTCACACCAGGAGTGTCATTCTTGCTGGGATACTAATAACAAAAGAGTCAGAATGTTTTCAGGATAAATAAAGGTCGCATTAGCTGGACATTAAAGAAATTAACCTGCACAGAGCTGATAAAGCAACAGAGAAAAAAAAAAGTCACTGTATTTGACCGATGCTTAATTTAATTTGTACTCAGTTAATTCAAGTTAATCAAATAAATGAGGTACTATATCTCCTCATGAAGAGAAAGTTCAAGATGATTTTTAAAATAACTGAGACTCTTCTTAAATTACCATGTCAAGGAAGTAAATGGAGTCACAAAACTAGCATTGAAAAACCACACCTCCACTTTG
>NW_006368221.1:0-848 GCF_000327345.1 Myotis davidii
TGAAGGCAAAGGGCTCTCAGTGATGTTGCACAGGAGCTGAGGTCTCCGAAGGTGGTCAGGTAACAAAGTCACTAGTGAGTGGCATTCCAGGCAGCAGCAGGCACCCGTAATGTTTCCGTTGGTAAATAAAGTCAACCATTCAGAGGTATAGGCCCTAACGTAAAATCTTACCTGGAATGATTTCCACAACAATTGCACTATAGAAAGTTGCCAGTTTAAAAAATACTCATTTAATGAGCTGAGTTAAAAGAGGAATCATTATTGAGGCTTTCATGAGTTCACAACTAAGGTGCTGGAGATTTCCAAAAAGATGTTTTAAATAACCATGTGAGTTTGAATTAAACTATTGGTTGAGAAATCACAAATGCACACCTTCATGAGCAATGAGATCATAGATGTCTCCTAAACTTCTTCCATCTCTAACTCTTCCCTTAAGATTCACCCTCATCTCCATCATTTAACATTGCACTTATGATTGTGACTCACCTTCCTTTTAGTTTCTTGTTTAGCTTTCAGGCAATGGTTTACACATTCTCAGCTATGTGTACTAGTATATGTGTATATGGTCATAAGGATGTGGGAGTGAGGTAAGATATAGCTTTTCCTGTATATAGACCCTATAGTCTTTAAGAGGAAGAAAAACAATATGGGATAATAGAGAGGCTTTCTTATGTAACTTTAGAGTGAGAGAATTAAAGCCCGCAGGACTAATACATTTGCTCTGGAAAATCCTGGAGTGTCCATCCTTCATGACACAATAACCATTGTCATGATTACAGAACCTCTGACATTTTGTTTTTCTTTCCCAAGTGTGAAGGAAAGGGGCCACATGCTGACCTGACAAGCTC
>NW_006368222.1:0-848 GCF_000327345.1 Myotis davidii
GGGCAGTAAAGGAGAGAGCTACTACTACTATTAGGCGGGGTTTCTTTTCATCAAAAGATGAACCACCTCCTTAGGAAGCAAAGTGGGAGCTTGAAGCAGACAGCTAGATATTCTACATCAGAAACCCTTTCAACTGGAGGAGGACAGGAGACACAGGGAGGGGTCTTAGCAGGAGAGCACAGGTTCAGAACTGGAACCAGAACACCCAGGTTAGAGCCCAGAGCTCCACCATTGACCAACTGTGTGATCTTGTGCTGCCCTCGCACCCTGGGATCCTTATCTTTCCATCTTTACAATGGAGACAGAGCACAGATTCTGGTCTTTTCATTAATCAGGCCACTCAGTTGAACTTGTTTGTTTCATAATCAAAACGTACTCAAATCTGAACACAAAAATCTAAACCATGTTGGAGGTAATGGCTGGGGTATAAGCAGGGAAAAATAATCACTGATTTGCTGTCAACATGACGAACTCTGCCTAAGGTATCCAGCAGGGCTTTTGGCCACTGTTTTACACAAATAAATGCAATTAGGTTCCAATGGACTAAAAATCCCTCAATCCCTGAACCAGTCGCTGCTGCTGTGTTACTTCTTACTTGAGATGTTTTCCTCTATTAAATTACCCTGTTGTAAAATTTGCTTTATCACGCCTTCTCTTGAATGTTTGTTCAGATCCTCATAATTATATCTATTCTCTACCCTTCTGAACACAAGGGCAGTGAGAAGTCTGCCTTACCAACCAGTCCTCAGCCAACATTCAGGAATGACAGAAGCTGGAATAGGCCCTGGAGGCTTCTACCAGAGATCCAGAACTTCGCTGGCTTTGGTGCATTAGGTGGATATGGGTGA
>NW_006368223.1:0-848 GCF_000327345.1 Myotis davidii
AAATACCATATGAACTTACTTACATGTGGCTCCAATGAATAAAATAAACAAATAGAAAATATTTTTAAGATAAATGGAAGTGGTTAAAAATGACTATATTCACAGAATAAAGTTAGAGTGCCTAGTCTAGGATAGCAGCAGAAAAAAATGAAAAAATAAATGGATGAGCACTGAGAAAAGAATTAACATACCTTGTTAACTAAAGTTAAGGAGAGATATATAAGATGGAGATAATTCAAAGTTTTATAGCCTGAATGACAGAGACAATTGAGGCTGAACTGGGGAGTTAGTTTTTGGAAAAGAAAATGAAATTGGTTTTAGATTTGTTTTAAATGCATGTGAGATAATTTAAATAACCTATACAGAAATGCAATGAAGGAAGAATGTAATGAAATTGAGAGCCTGTATCGTCAGACTATTTCAAGAAGTACAAAACTAAACTAAATTACATTTAAAATCTCCAGAGAATGGGTATTTTATATATAAGACTAAAGCTAAATCTTTTGTTAACTGCTGTTAGGACTGGGGTAAATGAAATTCATTTTTAACAGATCCCTGGGTCAGCTTGTATCACAGAAGCAGACAAGATAGAACTGGACAAAATAAAAGTACATAGGAGCCCTATTTGTCAAAAGACTGTCCTGGTCCTATTACCATTTGTAGGAAACTCATGCAAACACCTGATCAAAAAACAAAACAAAACAAAAAACTAACCCATTCTTCAGGGAGGAAAAGCTGTCTGCGGGAACCCTAATCAGATTATGCTGGATGGTCAAGGCCAGTTTGAGTGTGGGGGCCCTGCCCAGAGTATACCAGATGTTCAAGGCCAATTTGCCATACTCGGGTGC
>NW_006368224.1:0-848 GCF_000327345.1 Myotis davidii
CCTGGCTCTGACAACCACTGATCTATTTCTGTCTCAATAGTTTTGCTTTTTCTAAAATTCCACATACAGTGTATAGATAGGCTGCAGTTTTAATTCTCACAGAGCTATCCAGGCTGCAGTTCTCAAATAGCAGAGATAATAGAACTGAGATCTTTGAATAAAGCCAGGAGTCAAGAAAAGGTTTTCCTATCTGGGAACAGAGATTAAAAGAACTCTGCGTGTGGACACAAAATATGCGGCACAAAAGGGAGCCTAAAATGGAAAGAGTCACCCACGAGATATCTACACCTCTAGTGTGTGTGGTATAGAGGTATGGGCAGGTATTCTCATGCTACCAGCGTGTGGTGAATGTCCTGAGCCTGGAAACTCACATAACAACTGGTCTAGAAACTACTTACCCTTTAGAGATAGCAGAAGTAACCGTAGGAACATCTTCATAATTGAAGCATATGCATGACCCCACAGAAGACAATTTCTCATCCACAGAATTACAGAGCTTGCAAGGAAGTCCAAAGCTGTGAGCAATAATCAGCAGATATGTTTTAAAAAAAACCCAGGTGAGAAAAAAATTGTACAGAAACCTAAAGGGACTCCAAAATAACTATGCTTATAGTATTCAAAGAAATTAAAGAAAAAAACAGATAAAAAACAAAGCAAAAGGAGATTATTATAAAAGATTAATGGAAGGATTGAAAAAGATACCAAATAGAAATTTACATAATAAAAGGTATAATAATTCATTTTTAAAGATCAGTGATCAGCTTAAACAATTACTAGATCACACTGAAGGAGGAATTAGTGAATAGGATGATAGAGATAAGAAAATCACAGAGATATAAAATATGAGG
>NW_006368225.1:0-848 GCF_000327345.1 Myotis davidii
TACACACACACACATATAAATTAAGTCAGAGTTTTAGAGATTATATAGCTAGTGAATGGGGAACCCAGATTTCTAATCCATGTCTCAAAGACTCCAAAGCCCAATATTTTCCTAATAAATCATGGAAAATAACTCATCACTTTGACATTTAATTGAGTCAAGTATTAACTTATTAGTAGGATAATACAAAATAGTGACCCTCAATTAATTACTTTTGGCCACACAATTAATGGTGAGTAGAGAGACAGATCACATACACAAAGAGATATTTATGATTGTCATGTTGTTGTTTTTAATGAGTGCACCTTTCAAATAAACTTCAGGATACAACTGTTCAATAAAGCCTATGAAATCAGGAGTAGTGTAAATAATAATTCCAAATACACTGTTCAACTTAGGAGTGAATTTCTGTTCCTGAGTAGACTAGAATTCAACATAAATTCATGTCTTCTCTAAGTAGTCATAGGAAATTTAATATTATAAAATGCATACATTTACATCCCAAAAGTTCTCATCACAAAAATATTTTAAGAAATTAGTAGTCATTTATGTATATGTATACATACAAACACACATGTGTATAATTACTAGAAGAAACTATCAATTACCTCCTTTTAATTGTTCATATTTTATAAGATCACATTATCTACTTATTTTAAATGAATATTTTATTTAAAGATTTAGGTGTATATTGAAAGAAGTATTTAAGAATTAAGAATGTATAGCAGTGTAAATTTTACTTTTCATTTCTGCAACTACCCATTGAAATTAGGCTATGGTTTTTAAGGCTTTTAAAAATAATTTTTAATGAAAATCTGATTTATCTGGCTCACTCATACAAGCTGTTA
>NW_006368226.1:0-848 GCF_000327345.1 Myotis davidii
ATTGGGACTGGGCTGGCCAGACCCCACCTGTGCGCAAATTCGTGCACTGGGCCTCTAGTAGCTCAATGAAATGCCAAGGCTCTGAGCTCACTGATAGACATTCCTATGGTGTCCAGAGACCTGCCTCGCAATATTGACTTGAGATTCTATATTTGCAAAGAAATGTAACTTTAAAACATCTAAAAAATTTAATTGGAAAATGTCAAATTTTGTGTTGATCCTGGGTTATGATAGAACTTTGATCTTCCCACCCCCTCTCCTCCAGGGATGGTAGGTAGTTTTTAACCTGCGACTTGTACTTGCTTTAACTTTTCATCCGCCTGTACTTTGTTTTAGGCCACCCAGACCTGTAACCAGCATGAATGACACTCTGTTCTCCCACTCAGTCCCCTCCTCAGGAAGTCCTTTTATCACCAGGAGGTAAGTTCCAATCCTAGGACATAGCAAGCCCTCTCTTTGGTAATGAGCTTTGATTCTGTGACAAGAAAAATATTCTAGTGCAAGCCAAGAGTGGAAGACTATTGTTAGAAACGAGTTATGTAAATTTCTGCCACATGGCTTTCAATTCCATTCATTTGAATGCATTTAAAGAGGAATGGGATGGCTCTTGTGGGTAAAGTCGTCTAGAAACGTGCATTTACAGTGCACCCACAGTAAATGCAGAAGAAATTTGAATTTTACTACTGACATACATGCATTCTTTTTCATTGAGAAAGTCACTTTCATAGCACTCAGAAAGGTCCATTTCAGCCAGGAAACTGGGGAACTATCTCCTAATTTAAAGCTCCAGATATAAAAGAACCCTCTTCTTGGTGAACTCTGGAGTCTCTGAGGCTAGAGGCCGAAGC
>NW_006368227.1:0-848 GCF_000327345.1 Myotis davidii
AAAACCACTAAACATAAAAGAAAAAAATTGATAAATTTGACTTTCTTAAAATAAACCTATGCTTCTTAAATCAGTGGTCTATAATGCTGGCAATGCATTTGAATCATCTGGTGTAAAAATGAAACAAAATAAAAACCTATTCCAAATTAACTAAGTCATAAAATCTTGAGAAATACTGACTTAAATATATGTCTTTGCACTATTTTCAAAACACAAACATCTCACATGCAGTTTATGTATCCTTACATCTCTGATACATTTTCTATTTGTATATGAGTGTATAAATGGAGAAAGTAAATTGCATACATAAATTAATTCATTCAATTTGCATCCTTTATTACGTATCAGGGACTGTGTTATATGCTTGGCTATACAAAGAACTCAGTCAATCTCTGGCTATAATTATATGGGTAGTCAGAGTTCTTGGTGAGATAAAAGTTGTCTGATTATATGGAGTAAAGTGAGGACACAAAGAGAGATTCCACCTGGTGTGGGTGCTGGGGAGAGGAGTGAAAAAAAGGCCTCAGAAAGGAAGAAGGGGTTTCATTTGACTCAATTATTGAAAGATGATTAAGTGTGATCTGGCTGTTCTGAGACAACTGGAGTGCCCACACCCCTCACACACACTTTTGAGCACATATAGGCAATTATTTATTTCAGTTTCCCAAGTAGCCATGCCTACCTTGTAGTTGGGGAGTTTAAGGGAGAAAATCCATTGCACCTTCAAATCTCTTACCTCAGGAGGTCCAGGGATATAGAACCTTTTCTAACTGCCTTCCTCATATCATTCCTCTGTTCTTCTTCCCAGCGGGTGAGTCCCAATAGCCCCAGATCTTCCAAAGCTAGTG
>NW_006368228.1:0-848 GCF_000327345.1 Myotis davidii
GGGAGTCAATACTAAATACCACTCCAATTTTACAAAAACAAAGATATTCAGAAAGGTTAAGTATAGGTGGAAGTAGGGGGTAGAAAACTACAAAGAGTGTGCAAAAGCTGCGAAACAAAATAAGCAATATCATACATTAAAATATCAGCATTTTAACCAGAACTGACCGCATCACACAGGGACTTAGCCAGAGTTGTCTATAACATATCAGGATGCACTGTACACAAATGAGCAGCTATAAGAGCCATCGGAGAAGTTCAAGAAAAATGCTGTTGTCCTCAGAGAGGCTGTGTCCAGCTGGAGAGAATCAGAGGTTTTAGGGAAGAACTCACCTCTGAGATCTTGAAAGATTGGCAGGATGTCATTCCACGATAAGGGAGGATGGAAAGGACAAGCAAAGAGGAGGGGAAAGTTGGAGTCCGTTCAAAGAAGAGCGAGAAGTAGATTTTTGTGTAAGAAGTGGTTCCAGGAGATTCCAGGACAGACCCTTAAGGCCACAGTAGACTGTGAAGCCCCCTCCCACTTCATCTCAGTTTTTAAATTTATTTTCTACCTGGGTCTTCTACATAAAATTTCATTGAAGAGACAGTTCAGTTCAGTTTAATTTTTCAAACCATACTACCAAAGGGTAGAGAAAGTACAGAGGAGGAAGCCGAGATGCAGCAAGAATGGTACATTGGGAGAAGAGTGCAGCAAGCTTCCATTGTGAACATCAAATCCACAGCACACACGCCATTCCTCCCATGCTCTGCCCACAGCAGACATCCCTGGTAGAAAATGTAATTCTTTCCCACTTTTCCCTGAGACTCCGAATTCTTTTTTTAAAATACATTTGTATTGATTTCAGA
>NW_006368229.1:0-848 GCF_000327345.1 Myotis davidii
ACAATTGTTACATAATAGTTATTATTTCTAGATAATGAGCACACACAAATATAACTCACTGAAAAAATAGCTCTTTTTAGAAAAAGTTCTCCCAAATAATCAGATAATTTTCAAGTAAATCTAGAGAGATTTTTCAAAGTTTGATTTTTTTCAATCAAACTATGAAGCCACAATAAGAATAAATACAAGAGCACCCAAACTATTTATTGTGAAGATACTAATCTATATAATTAGTAGGAAAACAAATAAGATATTAATTATGATAAATATCATTTCCACATTCTTTTGAAAATAAACAATTATAAGGAAAATTAATTAGTGGAAAATAATGAAGTAGAACCTATGAAATTTTATGCCTCCAGAGTAATGTATGACTTCAACATAGTTATTCCATCTTTTAGAGAAAATAAGAGATAAGATGATGAGTTTAGATGTTTAGTGCTCAATCAATTTTCTAATATTGTGCAAAGAAACTGAAATTGCTTTCACAGTCAGGAGGAAACAAGATAAAGTTCAGTAAAAAGAAAATAAATAAAATTCATTCATTTTTAATGTTACTTTCACCAGAAAAAAAAAGAGGCTACAGATTGAGGATTATTTTCTTTCACTTGTTCTTAATCTGACCTTTTTGGGGCTCTAGAAAGCTATTGCCCAACATAAGCTAAAATGGCACATTTAAATAATAATCTTATTATATATATCCAATAAGTCAAGTTTTAATACCTCTCTTAAAGTGTTTTAGAAAAATGTCTCAACCTGGGCTGGCTCCCCTTAGGTCACCTGCAGGCACCCAGGACCCGGACTGGCTCCCCTCTGGCCCGGCTTTGTCAGGAAGGACGTCCAGAATG
>NW_006368230.1:0-848 GCF_000327345.1 Myotis davidii
AAACCTGGGCTCTTTGGGGGAAGATTTAGTGCTTTTATCATTGTTTCCATTGAGTTGGTTGTTCATTTTCTTTTGCCGCCCATGTTAGCATCCATGCCATCACTCTCTCAGTTACACTTTAAAAATGTTCAGGACAAAGTCAGAATCTTAGTAGCATGGGAACTAATAGCATAGACCAGTTCACCATGATGTCTCTGTGATTTAACATAATAAGAAATTGGTTTTTCTGTGTCAGTCAGCTCATGCCCTGTGTCTTCTGAGTCTCCATCTCGAGGCTACAGACCAATATTGTGACAAACAGTGCTTTCCAGGGTATCATAGACCGCCTAGTGACCTCATCAGCTCACTCTCCACTGATAGACATTTTCCTTAAGTCATTTCTTTGTTACAGAGGAGAATCATGAATACACAGATACACCAAATTTGTATAAACACAGCAGCTTGTCTCTGTGAGTGCAGTAGCACCTTAACTAGTCGCTAGCTCGTACAAGGCACTGAGACGAGGCACTGGTCACATACAGGAAATCACAACAATGCCAAATTACTATAACAATTTTTAGAGCTAACCCTCAATTTCTATACTTACCTCATCATCAACCAGAAGCAAACTGCCTTTCTGGGAGGTTATGTGATGAGGATCCGATAGAATCATTCATTCAATATTCATTCAACAAGCATTTATTAAGCTCCTGTAATGATAGATTCTCTCTTTTTTTAAAGCACTGGAGCAAAAGGAATGAAAAAACCAGACAAAAATACATGTCATGGAGCTTAGATTGTGGTGAAGTGGTCTATATAAAGAAGACAGCCTTGCACTGGCCAGGGTGGCTCAGTTGGTTGGAGCATTG
>NW_006368231.1:0-849 GCF_000327345.1 Myotis davidii
TATTAATTAAAAAGAAAAATAATTGTTAGCAAGCATGTAGAGAATGTAAAATGGTCTAGTTGCTTTGAAAAATAGTTTGATAGTTTTTTAAAATATAGAATCACGATATAGCCCAGCAATTCTTCTAGATTTATGCCCCAAAGAATTGAAAACCATCACTCAAACAAATATTTATACACAAATGTTCATAGCAGCACTGTAGTCAAAAGATGGAAACAACCCAAATATACATCAACTGATGAATGGTTAAACAAAATGTGCTATATCCACACAATAAAATATTACTCAGTCATAAAAAGGAATGAACGACTGATACATGTCATAAATGGATATGTTTAAAAACATTATCTTAAGTAAAAGAAGCCAGACACAAAAGGACACATGTTTTATGATTCCATTACTTTGAAATACCCATAATAGGTAACTTCAGATAGACAGAAAGCAGGTTTGTGGTTACTAAGGACTGGGGGCTGTAGATGAGGACTGACTGTTAATTTGTGTAGGGTCTGTTTGGCAGTGATGAAAATGGTTAACAATTTAATAGAGGTGTCAGTTTCATAACATTAAGAATGTACTAAAGTCCACTGAATTGTATGCTTTAAATGGTTAAATAATTTTGTTATAGGAATCTTACCTCAATTTTTTAAAAAAAGATTAAGTCAATATCCTGATGGGAAAAGCAACATGAAGACTGTTGGGCACTCTTCAACAGGCTTCCCTTCTTTCTAATGTTTTGGTTCCTCTGTTCATCAAAACTTTGATGCCTTCCAACATATGCTTTTTTGTCATAGTTTCTTTAGGTGTGGTGCTCTCCTGATTCATTCAAACTTTTTTGCTGATCTCCCTCCT
>NW_006368232.1:0-848 GCF_000327345.1 Myotis davidii
AAATAAATAAATAAATAAATAAATAAATAACTACAGTAGGCAGGCCTATGGTAGGATTTTTCCCCAAACTATTTCAGCACAGCATGAGTGCCTAATTGAATTCAGAAAATCAGGGAGAATTTCCCTGAGGATATAACACTTGAATTGCTTCTTTAAGAATAAAATGAATAACCCAAGTGGGTAGAGGAAAATAACAGTGCTCTCCACATACACAAGATCCTATAAGCATAAAGTGAACATGACATATTCTGGGGCTACATGTGAATAATGAGGTAGTGGTGGGAGGATGTGTACACCACAGAAGCTAACTCTGATGTGACATTTTAAGAAACTTCCATTTGATTCTGAATGTAAGGTTTACCTATTAAAGTGTTTTAAGAAATAGAGTTATGATAAGGTTTGTGGCTTTAGTAAGTTTTGACATGAGGAACTGATTACAAGAGTGGAGACAACTTCCAGGAAAGTAAGACAGTAGGACTTTGACTAATGACCTCTTACCTAATTAAGCCCTCTTCATACTGATCTCCTTACTGTCTCCTAATCATAAACAGTCCTACCTCTAACCAATCTGTCTGAGATATTTTTTTAGTAAATTTGATTAAAATAATTATTAAAGTTAATATGTGCATAGCTCTATGAGGAACTCTAGGAATAAAAGATAAACATGGCCATTTTTTCTTCTCAAGTTTTCCATTAAATTGGAAGCATTCGGTACCCAAATATCTTTAATGCAGGCCAGATGGAGAAAGAATATTCATGAGAGAAATTGAAAGAATAAAATGTAATATATGTTTGAGAGAGTGGGGGCTTATGAAGGCTACAAAAGGAAAATGAATAGAATTTCAGTT
>NW_006368233.1:0-849 GCF_000327345.1 Myotis davidii
GCTCTGTTGACTAATGAATTTGCCGACCACTGCGGGCCTAGGGCATCCTCGCTTTCTTAACCAGCTCTCCGACTGGGCTAGATGTGATGGAACTGCAGGGAACGGTTGACAGCCACTGCAAATACCAACATGTGCGTATCCTTCTGGGTCTAAGGAACGTGAGCAAGGGTGGAGATGTCAATTGTGGAAGTTACATTTGGCTGGATATGACGTTTGCCATCTCAAAAACAAAAAATTTGTACACTGAGAGGAATGCGAAAACGCTTCTCCCCATTCTCTGGGTGACATGTTGAAAGTTTATTGAGTCCTCTGGACAATCTCTTTCTCGAAGTTTCAGGATCTGAATTCCCGGGTAAGTAGTAAGCTCAGGTATTAGTGTGCACAATGTAAGTCCAGTTCAAGGCCTGGAATCATTTCAACACAACCCCAAACAATCCACAGCTCATAGTAGTTTGAAAATCACACATGAGTGTATGAAAAGTTGCCTGAATATAAATTAGAACCTCAATCTGATCAAAGGTGAAGAAAGTAATATTTGAAAGAAAAGTGAAATCCAATTCCAATGTGATTTTGCTAAAGCTTGACCTTTGTGACAGCAAAACATTTGGTCCCACGAAAGTTAGATAACACGGCCACAGTGTTTTTGAAGTCAAGTTAATTTTAGGGCAATGTTTTTCAAGGTTAAAAGCGAGAGGGAAATGATTGGATAGGATATTGAAAGAAACAGTCTGTGTCAGATGTTAATATAATTTAACTAGCAATCAAAAGAGAGCGCTGGTAGAAATTTAAACTTTAAAACCAAGAACTAAACATTTATGAGGAGAGACTGCTTTGCAATGTGAAAAAAAA
>NW_006368234.1:0-849 GCF_000327345.1 Myotis davidii
ATTGTTTAAAAATCACCAAAAAAGAATGATTCTGGCTTGAAATCTGGAGTAGCAGTGGCAGGCAAACAGAAGTGGGTGGGATTTAAAAATACCCAGGAGGCAGCAGTGACAAGATTTGGCACTGATTGGCTTCAGGGAATGGGGAAGAGTGAGGATGCCTCCCACTCAGCATGCTTCAAGTTGAATTCCTGTTGTCCTCCCGAACTCACTGTCCCCTGTGCTGCCAATCGCAGCGAGTGGATCAGCATCCTGGCACAAAGTAAGCATGTATCGATTGACTTTGGAATAAAAGAATGAATGAACAGAGTAAAAATATGCCCAAAGCATCCCCCAGGTCCTGCCAAACAGCCAGCCCTAGACTCAGCCTCAAGGATGACTCAGCAGACGTCTGCCACCACTTCCCTCTCATGGATCAGCCTTTGGGAAACCATCAGGTCCCGTGCCCTGAAGGACACCCACCTCATCTCAGCCACCCCTGACATGGAACCTGCCGGTGTGCACAGATGGGTTTTGTCCAGAGCCCCTTCTTCTGTAAATTCTTACATGAGGTCCATGGCAGGCGCATGTACAGCCTATATGAGCAGGGGAAATAGTTCGTGTTGTAGAAAGAGGGTCATGAAGGTGTCCAACTGGTGGATCTATGTTCACTTTGGCTCTAATCAGAGACTCTTCCTACCAAAAGGTGCATTAATCCAGCACCACCTCCCCCCTTCCTGGCAGGCAGAAAACACAGCTGCTAGAGGCACTGCAGTTGCTGAGTGATGTTTGGATATTTTACTGCTGTTCCCAGGGTTGCCAAGCAGAGATGCACAACTGCTTGTGGTTCCTAACACAGATGCCAAAGCAAGG
>NW_006368235.1:0-849 GCF_000327345.1 Myotis davidii
TTTCCTTGCTTCAGCCTTAAAATTCTTGTGCCGTCTCTTTAAAGTAGGCCTTACCATTTTAGCAGCAAAGAACATTAATTCTGGCCCAGCTTGTCGATGCATTCTTCTTTTAGAAGCACTATTTTGCCTTTTCAATTGCTAATGCCCTGGACACCGTTCAGGAAGCCAAACTTTTGCAGACGTTCTCTTCTGGAACGCGTGGCAGATACAGATCCTTATCAAAGTGTTTCTCTTCTGCGTCTAACGGGTGCTAGTCCCTTCCTACTGCTTCTGACTCCGCAGTATCGGCCCTTGCATGAATTCTGTGACTATACTCAGTCCCCCTGGCCTCAGCAGGTCGGCTCAATGGATGCATGTAATTTCTACTTTCTCACTGTTTATTTGTGAGTGGATCTCCCTTGGAAAAATCTACATGTGGGTGGCAAGCTCCCAGCCCCAGCTCCCAGTCCAATCCCCCTTCCTAAGACCTTCTCACCTGGAGCCATTTCTGTGTGTTTAAATTGTGGCATCCTCCTGTTCTTGGTGACCTCCATGGATAAGGAGAAAAGGCCACGTCTCGCCACGTGCCATTGCCAAGTTCTCTCACTGTTCTCACCACCACGTTTTAGGTTGGGAGTACAACTTACGTGAATTGCACCTTCCCACACCTTCCTAGGAATGCACCCCTGTTTTCTCTAAGGTCATTGTGAGGTGTCCAACTATCCCCCAAAAGAGATACTTTGAAGTCCGTAACCCCTGGGACCTTAGCATGTGAGCTTGTTTGGGAATAAGGCCATTACAGACATAATTAGTTAAATTCAGATGAGGTCATATTGGAGTGGGTTGGGTCCCTAATCCAATAAGAACAGT
>NW_006368236.1:0-849 GCF_000327345.1 Myotis davidii
ATTAGCATTTTATGCTTTTATTAATATAGATTTCTTCTGACTAGTGCTGCCTCTTCGGAGACCTCAATCAGCTCGGGGATTGCTGTATACACTGTTGGTTTCCTTCCCACAAGGCATTCTCTTCTCCCAGGTTCTTATTTTTAGAGTCAGCCTTCCATGATAGACACTATAAAAGCCAGATACGTATTTTCCCAGCTTCATTTCCTCCTAGAAATGATCACGTGACCCACTTCTGCTCAAAAAAACAGGAGAGAAATTCTACTGGAGAGTTTTGTTATTGGCAAACAATGGCAAATGTTTAGCCAGTTCTAGTTTCCTATTTTATTTCTTGAAACTAAAAGCAGTTTGACTGACATGAGGACAGGCATCACAAACACTGTAAATAATTTGAGAAGAATACAAAATAGTGTGTACTCAAGTGACGAAATTTTTCTGGCAATAAATGCAGTAGGTGAAAAAAGCAGTGATACAAGAATCTGACGCAACTTCATGGGATTCATGCAGTTTTACTTGGGTCTCACGTTCCTTTTGACATTCCACTTAGGAGTGCGGGTCATTGTAGAACAGTCTTTAGGGGAAAAATTGTGTTATTTTTCTTGTTTGCATTGATGTATGTATTTGTTAAATATTGGTAGGGAAAAGTAGATGTAAATATTAGAAGAAAAAATTTTTGTGTGTGAATACCTGTGTGGTGCTAATACTTACAAACTTTGAAAAATCTCAAGTAGACAATGGGATCAATATTTAAATGATATGGGAGTCTCTTTTACTTTCAATAATTTGAATATATTAACTTTCTAAAAAGCACTTATACATAAATAACATTGTTAATGAAAGCAATTTTTTTTT
>NW_006368237.1:0-849 GCF_000327345.1 Myotis davidii
CCCCCCACCACGCTCTGTTGGTGCACACACTTCTACTCTGTTTTACATTTTTGTTCAATGCACCTACCACTGACATAATATGGATGTGTTCATTTATTGTATGTCTTCACCAACTGAATGGACCTTCATGACAATGAGAATATGTTTTCTCATCTCTGAATCCTCAGGACATAGAACTGAGTCTGGCATAGAGTAAGTGTTCAATAAGCAAAATAGGTAACTGGTTGTAAAAGATTTTGAGGATGAAGGTCAAACACAAGAACCTAATACAATTGCTAAAATTCCTTTTACCTAGGCCAAAATTTATCAAATTACTGTTTGCAAAATTTAATTTTGTTGGCTATAATGTATTTCTAAAAGAAATTTAGATGCATCTATAAGAATATAACTGAACCACAATTTGTAATTAAGATGTTCTTTTGCTCTCTATCTCTCCATTTGATCCTTTATAATTTTAGCTACCCTTATCCCCACTCTAGAGGTTAAATGCTTAGTTTGGGATGTGATGCAGAGATACCCCTGGAAAGGTTGGTTTGGTGGTTGTTTGTTCATCTGGGTTATGATGTCAGCAGACCGTTGAATGCTATAGGACAATCCCATATTTGGCAAATAATGGATCCATAGAAAGTAACATTCTTCAGAGCAGTCTGGCCATGTCCAACTTTGGAAGTGACCCCAGTTGGCTTGGCTAGGCCATATGCCCAGAAGAGCCATCAATCACTTTGGCCAATCACTGAGCAGGTATTTCTGGGAACTTAGGTGGGAAAACATTTGTCTGACTAGTTTTACCAACTTAAAGTCAGTTAAGTCTTCTGTTTGACAATAAAGTAAACAAAATTGAAAAAAAAA
>NW_006368238.1:0-849 GCF_000327345.1 Myotis davidii
TTATCTTGAACTTCATGTTTATTATTCCCATGCATTTTTATATTTCTAATTTCTAACATGTAAGTATGTATCTAAAACCAACCTATAGTATTAAAATTATATATTTTTCATAAATACTTTTAAGTGCACGTGAATAGATTAAAAAGTTGGAAATGCATACACCAAACTGACACCAGTGTTTACTTTGAGGGAGAATGGAATAGTATAAGAGTAAAGTGAGATTTTCATTCATGTGTCATTGAATTATTACAAGGGGGTTGTATAACTATTATTATAATTTTTTAAATTGCCAAGAAAACAACCGCACATTGATCATGTCATCCTTCTGAACAGAAAAACTTTCACTAGTTTCCTTCATCACATTACCTTCAGCCAGAAGCCCTCATTAAGTGTTGTTGGTGCTGAAATATTATGAATGCTTGCCTTCAGTAATCTCTGCTGCCCATAACCTGGTGGTTCTCAACCCTGATTAGAAAGATTCGGGGTGGCAAAATACTGACCTGACCCCTTTCCCAACAAATTAATTGAAATCTCTGAAGATAGGGCCAAGGAATTTCCATTGTTCCAAGCTCCTCAAGGAATTTCTAAGCTCGTTAATGGTTATATTACAGACCATACATTTAAGCAGACATGACCTGACTGAAGACATCTAGATGGCTCTTGACCTCATTAGCAAAACAAGTATCTTGTGCTGAGAAAACTACTGGATACCAAGTAGAAAGCATGCTTAAAAAATTAAGCCGTGTTTATTTTTGTAATAAAATCTTGTAGATAGAAATCCAGTGTCTATGTAAACACTACGTGTTGCTTCAGCAGCAGCTTCGGTATCAAAGTGCATTACTGGTGGAG
>NW_006368239.1:0-849 GCF_000327345.1 Myotis davidii
TTTTTTTAGACACCAAAGAACAATATGTTTAAAGTCTTGTCATAGCAACATGTCAGTGGATCAGTATTCCCAAATTTTGTGTGATAGAGAAACACCTAAGAAATGTATTAAATTTCTTGGATTATTATCCAGACTTAGCGATTCACTGAGTCTGAAATTGAGCTCAGTGACAAGACCCTCTATTTATTCTGGTACAATGGATATACAAATCAAACTTTGGGGGGAAAAACCTGCCCCTGATAATATATCTTCACGAAAAATATTTATTTGTGTAGGTAAAATAAAATTAGATATTAATATTTAACCTGGACTTTTCTTCCATTATTTTAAGAGAACTAGGAATAGAGTCTTTTTTAGTTCCTTTAAAGCAAGATAGTTAAAACTCAGTAGATCCTACTCTAATGACCAAGTTGCTATGATCACCTTAAGGAGTAACAAGAAGTGTTACACAGAATAGTAACACAGTTGAAAACAGTCCTTTGTGCCTCATTCCCACAAAGAAACAAATCAGAATACACTATATGAATAGAGAGAAAAAATAAAAGAACAACAAAAATGTTTTTAAAGATTCATATAATTAAAACCGGAAGACAACCAGTGGCAAGGATGAGCAAGTGTATGTACCTGACTAATGCACCACTGGTCCCAGATCAAAGCTAGTAAGCAGATAACGTACTTCCCTTGAAGCCAGTCCTAAG
The DNA here is from genome assembly GCF_000327345.1 of Myotis davidii. Lineage (NCBI taxonomy): Eukaryota > Metazoa > Chordata > Mammalia > Chiroptera > Vespertilionidae > Myotis > Myotis davidii. The sequence continues at coordinate 699 of NW_006368239.1, forward strand.
TGTGCCAAACTAGCAAGTTACAAGTCCTCTGAAGCAATTTCGAAGGAAACTTTTCAAAAGGTGTAAAAAACTCAGAATCAACTTCTCCAGGTCTACCTCAGCTTGACCAGCAGAGTATTAACTTCAGCCTAAGCATTGCTGATCCTGTATT
>NW_006368240.1:0-849 GCF_000327345.1 Myotis davidii
TGTGCATGAATCCATGCACCGGGCCACTAGTGTTTATATAAATGCGTACCTCTTCAGTATACAATGGCTGAAAATGTTGGAGTCTGAATTGGTCATTTTGCTCCAGAGATCTGCAAGTTGTATGGCTTAAGGTCTTCCAAAATGTTTCAAAAATAATGAGAGTGAATGGATATGTTTGCCTCCCATTTCATTTTTTCAATTCATTTAACAGGTGGTCTCATTTTGAGGTAATGACAAACTAGAGTATATTTGACCAATTAACAATATAGTTCAAACTACAATCTTCTGACTGTTGGCACAATATTTACCTTCGGACATTCATTTACAAATTCCATTTGATTGCAGATGGTTTGTATTTACCAAATCCCATAAGGAATGGACAACAGGGCAGAGTAGGATAAAGTCAAACCTCGTTTTATACTCCAGCTCCAGAAATACCTGTTTAATCTGGTAGAGATTTTAAAGACCTATCAGGCTAAACCACTATATTTTACATATGGAGGAACCAAGATGCAAAAATGTGACCTATAGTTGTTAGAGGCACCTCTCACCGACACCAGAGAAGTGTAACCAGACAGCCCCCTGAGTCAGTAGGAGAGGGCTGTCCCCAACCTCCATCCTTCTCCTCTAATATAAATGAATGTATATGAGATCTTGCCTGTGTTGTGAAAAGCCAACTTATTAAAGCATACATGTTTACTGAAAAAGCAAGCAAGCAAGCAAACCGATACATCTGGCTTCTGAAGCACAAACAGACTCCCAGCTAATCTGAAGAGCCAGTTGGTGGGGGTCTGAGGCCTTATATACCCTCCTGTCTTATAGGTTTCAAAATTCCTTTGCTGAATATTT
>NW_006368241.1:0-849 GCF_000327345.1 Myotis davidii
CATCCAAATTGTAGCATGTGTCAGTATTTCATTGCTTTTTATGGGTGGATTGTATCCACTTGTAGAGATTTATCCATTCATCAGTTGATGGGCTTTTGGGTTGTTCAGACCTTTTGACTCGCATTTTGACTGTACCTAATGTTGTTATAAACATTCATTATACAAGTTTTTTGGTAGATATATGTTTTCATTTCTTTTCATATATACTGAGGAATGAAACTGCTGGGTCATTAGGTAGTATGGAGGTCAATCATGTGAATAACTTCCAGATAGTTTTTTAAAACATGTGCACCATTTTACATACCCATTATCAGTGTCTGAGAGTTCCATTTCCTCCATGCCCCATTGTCAACACTTATTATTATCAGACTTTCTGATCCTAGTTATCCTAGTGGGCATCAAGAGACAGCTCATTTTGGTTCTGATTTATGTTTCCCTGATGACTAATGCTGATGTTGAACATTTTTTCATGTACTTAATTGGCCATTTGTATATCTTCATTGGAGAAATGTCTGTTCAAATATTTACCCATTTTTAAATAGGAATATTTTGTTATTGCATTGTAAATGTCCTTCATATATTCTAGATACTAGTCCTTAATAAGATATATAACTTGCACATATTTTCTTCCATTCGGCATACTGTCTTCATTTTCTTTATAGTGTCCTTGAAGCACAAACATTTTTTATTTCAATTGTTAAAGTATTAATTTATTTGCATTCCCTCTGCCTTCTTTCCTATGCTGATGACAAGTATTTTCTAAGCTCAGAGCTGGCACATTAGATATAAGCAGATGCTCACAAAATTGAATTGACTGAATTGGACAAACTTGCCACAAGGATCCTATGG
>NW_006368242.1:0-849 GCF_000327345.1 Myotis davidii
TGCAAATAAAGTTTTATTGGCACACAGCCACCTCATTCATTTACACACCATGTATGGTTGCTTTTGTTCTACCACTACAGGGTTGAGTAGTTGAGAAATACAAGACTACAGCACAGCTCTCAAGATCAGAACATTCATTACCTGGCCCTTCCCTACTCTAGGCAACTAATCAAGCCAGTTCTTTCTTGTGCCTTAATCCTCCCACATGCTCTTCCCTTGCCCGAGTCACCTTCCCTATATCTCCCTGTGCTGACATAGGTCAAATGTCATTTCCCCCGGGGTCTTCACTGATCACCCAGCTAAGTGGTGCAGGTTTCTTGACCTGGTGGTTGTATGTGTTTTCATGCTATTTGTGTTACCAGCCCTGAGATGGAATGCCATGCCATAGGGATCAGGTCTATTCATTCATCCTGGCTCACCCAGGCCTAGCCAACTATCTCTCACGGAGCAGGTGCTCACATATGAATTGATGTCCTGGAAGAAACTCGGCAGAAGATAAACTGTAGTAGATATCTTGTCTCTGACTTATTCCAGGAAAATCTTCACTGTTTCAGATGAGAAGTACTCCTTTCAAAACCACCGTTCCATATAAATTTGAAACCATAGAGGTCAACGTCTATTGCTAGACACAGACACAGACATGTGAACAGGCTGTTGTTGGAAGGGATTTAGCTACTTGCCCAGTTCTAATAAGGGTGGGTAGCACCAGAGTCAGACTAAGTTGGACTTCAAAAGTTGGCATTTTAGAAGCCCAAACTGGATTTTTCCATAGTTTCAATGTCCAGCAGATAGGAACTGAAGAATTTACAGTTTCATGAAGTAAAATAAGCATACATGTAATTGTGCTGG
>NW_006368243.1:0-849 GCF_000327345.1 Myotis davidii
TGTTTTCCTCTCTCTGCTCATTTTTTCACCAGACAGTTAGCCTCATTCACCTTTTCATTGTTTGCTAATATTTTCAGTACATGAAACAATTCTTGCACATAGTAAGTGATCAATAATTGCCTACTGAATTAGTAAATGGATGACAGCAGATTATTTTAACTGGTAAATAAGGTCTTGTTGTCTGTCCGATGGCTCACCCAGAACTTTCTGGGTATGTTAGTAGTAGGAATCTATTTAGCATTTCATAATATAATATGTATATTACATTTAAAGATTTTCTGACATCCTGTTTTCTCCTCGGCCACATTAATTCAGAGCACTGATTGCCAACCCAAAGGTAGAGGGTTTCATTGATGGGTCAAGAAGTATTTTAAAATTCTCCTCAATATATAATTAAATTGTTTTTTAATTTAAAATATTACTGCATCCCTCATGGTGTAGGCAGGTGGTATTACCATCTAGCGCCACCACTAACTCCACTGCTACCTTCTCCACCACAAGGAGGTAGGTTGTCAGAGCTCCAAAGAGATTGACAATCACCCACCCGGGTGGTAAGTAAGATTAGAAATTACGGAGATAATCAAGTGCTCCTAACCCTGACAGGCAAACAGCTATCCTAGGGATTAACTTTTCTTCTAATTGCAACAGTGTATTATGGGTGTTTTCTGTTCATGCTCAAATGTCAGCATCATTGGAATGGATCCATTGCCATGCCATTTCTTATCTCAGTATTTTTGAACTTGTTGAATAGGGCTATGTGGGTAGACCATAGTTTGTTGTGTTCTCCTAAAAATGAATTAATTTGACTCATATTTTCAAAATCTTTCCCATGAGTTAGAAAAAAATACA
>NW_006368244.1:0-849 GCF_000327345.1 Myotis davidii
CACTGTCGTCTCTCCTGCTCATAGTTCATTGACTCCCAGAAGTCATCTATTTATAGCAATTAATGATTTCTAAGCAATTAGATCTCCCTGTTCCAACAACTATCATGTTGTAGGCTAAATCCTTCCTCACAGAAATGCATGTGGCAGGCAGTTTCGGATATGTTAACTGAGGCCAAAGTTAGGATGCACGAGGCAGGGGAAATATCCTTTTTCCAGCACTTGAGGTGGGTAGAGTTCACATCAAATAAGGACGATTGGGAATTGTCTCTATGTCAGGGGGTATTTAACCTTAGGACGGGTTTACCCTCCACCTTGCACTACCTTGCACTCCAGAGCGAGAGGGATAGCACCTGCCTGGCACTTTTCTAGGGGACAGTCTGGCTGCTGTCTTGCAGCCTTCTCCACTGGAGGTCCTTCCTGAGTCAGTACTGCTTTGCTTTGCTTTGCTTTGCAAAGATCATTGCAAGGGCTTATCTTGGGTAATTGTTATTACTACCATCTGCGTTACGGCATAATTACCTTTCCAAAATGCTAGATCTCTTTAGTTGATGCTTACAGATAAGTAATAGGCAAATAATTGCGAAGCCTTTGGATTCTGAGCAGGAGCTCTGCAATAAAAGGTGGTCTGTATTTACGACACCTGCCTTTTCTCTTTCTGCTCTGGGAGGGGTAGAGGGGTGTCTGGTTTTCCTCCCTAGCTCTCCCTTTATTTTTACCCAGACTCACTACTAAGTCAGTGTTATAGAATTTATCCATGTGTCAATCTGATCTCCACCCTACACATACCCAGTGAATGTGGACTGTGACGTTCAAGAAAGTCAACTTCTGGCCTGGCTAGTGTGGCTCAGT
>NW_006368245.1:0-849 GCF_000327345.1 Myotis davidii
ATTTTGTGCACTGGGCCTCTAGTAAACCATAAAGGAGAGACTTCTCATGTGCATTCTCCCTATCCACCAACCTTCTTTTCCCACCCACCACAACCATCAGAGCAAGGATATCTATAAATAGAACTTGCATTCATGTCTACCAGGTGAACAGGGCTTCTTATTTAGGCAAGGTATATAAATTCTGGCTACCAATACCACACAATCTATATATACAGACATATAGGCAACTGAGAATCATTAAATATTTGAGAAAAACTAACAACATGAGAAGAACTGAATTTTTAAAGACCTTTAAAAAAATTATATGATTCAGATATATCAGGTCTCCTATGTACATCATGAGATTTAGAAGGTGAAAGGGAGAGAGAGACCTTCTCTGAGCTGTAGGAGCAGCAAAGAAAGCTGCATTATCTATGAGAATAGAATCTACCTTCTAGCTTCTACCTTAAAAGGTATAAGGTCATGGTGGATGGTGGAGGAGCAGTTCTGGAAAAGGTCAGCAGCAATAGCTGCACTCGATTTCTGACTTCTAGATCATAGCTACATTGCATGACCTTGAAACTAAAAGTCTTATTATAGCCCTGACTTTTACTCCTCTAGCCGTTCAAATGCTCTTGTATGCACCAAAATTTCTTTCCAATATAAACTACCCAGAGGAATTTCTAGTTCCTCTATTAAACTATTTTCTGATACAGTATTTGGTACAGAAAGGTGTTCATAAAATAAAACCTCAACGGTAGGAATTTAAGATTTATTGTTTGACTCAGTGTTGGTCAAAAGAGTGATAACTTCATTACCAATGGAAAATAAAATATTGGTAGTTGAAGGAATACGATGGTAAAACATTTA
>NW_006368246.1:0-849 GCF_000327345.1 Myotis davidii
CCATTGTCCGAAAGGGTATAATTTGGGGTGGGACCAAGATGCCCAAACACTGTGTTTCTGTGGTTTCATCTTTGGATATAATGGGATAGTGTCATTATTGTTGTTGCTTTTTAAGGCAAAAAATAAAGATAATAAGAATGAGTCAAATTTACACTGAATTTTTCCTGAAATACTACATCCAACTTACTTCCTTTAAGCTTTTCAGATTACTAGCTGTTAAAACAGTATGTACACACATTATAAATATGTCCTTTTAAAATTAAGTGCTTTTACTTCCTGCAATAGGAGATAGGAAAGAAATTTGGCTTCTGTCATTTTAAATCATCCTTCTCCTTTTAAATATCAGTAAAATTACAAAAGTTTCCAGTTAAAATGGACACTAGTGTAGTCCCATTGTTAATGGTGTAATAATTTTTGGCATAAAGTGATATAGGATGCTTGATTTTAAGTACCTTACATTCAGAGAAACTTGACTTGTGTGTTTAGTAATGAGAAGTTTAAAAATTTATAGAGTGCTTTCCTTCCTGTTTCATATATTTTGCTGATTTATCTTCATAACATCCTTGAGAGAGGGGCGGAGGAGATACTGCGGTGTATGTTTTACAGAAAATGAAATGGTGCCCAGCACAGTTAAAAGGCCCTGCTCAAGAATATGCAGCTGCTCCCGTGTCTCCTCACTTGATGGCCCCGCACTGGGGTGTACTGTGTTGCTGTGATCATTTCACCATCTCAGGAAGTCACCTTTGGTGACAAAATAATTTACTTGCACTTATGGAAACTCAAAATGCTAGATCTGTGGGGGCCCGCTGTTGTTATAGCTGAGATCACGATCTTTTGAAAAACAAAAAA
>NW_006368247.1:0-849 GCF_000327345.1 Myotis davidii
CTTGTTTTGTTTTCTGTATGGTATTATTGCTATCAAAATGTTCTTTTAAGTATTCGTTACTTATTCATTGTATAAGTTAATGAGAACATCTTTCGTCTTGTTCACTGCTAAATCCCCTCAAACAGAGTAGATATTCAAATATTCATTGAATGAATGAATTTTCTGGATTCGTGAGTGAATTTATAAGAAACACTTTCTTTTCTGTTGAGGTCAAATGGATAAGGCATTCAAATCAACCAATAAGGAAAATCTTTTAAACAATAGGAAATGATCTCCCTCTGCATCCCTAGGAAAAGTGCTAGGTCACTGAAAATGACTTTAAAAGAATGGCAGTGGTGTTTGGGTTTCCTGTTCCTTTCTGAGTCAAGACTTCATAAAGTGGAAGTTCTTTCTTTATTTAAAGTGCTATACATTTTTCTAAATACCAGAAATATCCATAGTAAAATATAAGAACACAGAAATTGCTCCAAAGAGAAATTACACAGAAACCCTTATTTGTGGATGCTTTTATGGGACCATCTCAACAGTAAAATTGCCTTAAAAAATAAGTTCTTTTTTTAGTAACTAATTTATATTTTTTTGGATAAGGTCTAATATGACATTTTAATTTCAGAATATATTTTACGACATCCTGCCCAGCTGTTCAAATCCAGCTATTATTACTTCTTCCAAATACCACGGTTCCCAGAATTTATGTTCTCAATAAATGATTTCAAGGTAAGTCATATGTAGTGATAGATGTTAACCAGTGCTAATTGCAGTGGTCATTTTGCAATGTATACAATAGCCAATCATTATGTTGAACACCTGAAACTAATACTAATGTTATAAGACAATTATACCTCAATT
>NW_006368248.1:0-849 GCF_000327345.1 Myotis davidii
CACACACACACACACACACACACACAAAATGGGTATTACTCTTCTATGGTTAGGTGATCCATGGTTTTTGCCCTGGGCCCACCTTCCTGAGCATGTTGCTGGCCCACTCCTAAATAAAATCAGTGTCTCCCTCTAAAGAAAAAGGGGGAAGTAGTCATAGAGAGCCAACAGGGTCTGCCATTCTGTCAAAATAGTCCCATTCTTCCTAGCATTTGTGAGAGGCGGTGGTGCATTGGGGAACGGTGGCTCTGGCCACATAAAGAAATGACTCCATGACACCCAGGGTCCACTTTCTTCAAGATTTGTGATTTTTTACAACACACATGAGTATTTTTGTCTATTCTTCATTCTACAAATAACAGGAAATGCTGGATTAAACTCTAAAAGTTAATTCCTAAGTAAGAAAATTAGCTTAATCATTGATTCCAAACATATTTTTTTAGTTCCAACTATGATCCAGGAACAATTCTTGGATGTGACTTATACATGGTGCTGAGATAAATGTTTGAAAAAACACAGTAAATGAATGCCTAATATACTAAAGAGTTAGATGTTTTAAACAATATTTATGGAAACTTAGGTTAGTAAGATCTATTATTAAGGAAAGGAATAACATTATAGAGGAAAATTTTAAGTTGAAAAAATGTTTTTTAAATTTCTATGCATCAAAAACATGTTAAAAGATGAAGGACAAACTAGAAAACTATCTGTGATATATTTGAGAGAACTTGATTCTTTAATACATAAAAAGCTTTACAAACTAATAAGAAAAAGAATTAACCCTAAAAACGGTCAAAGAATGTGCATATATGAGTTATAAGGTTGGAAATATAGGTGGTCAATAAAGAG
>NW_006368249.1:0-849 GCF_000327345.1 Myotis davidii
GCAGACTCATTCAGCTTTGAGTACAGTGGAAGAAGAAATGCCATCCCTCACTAACTTGAACTGCAAAATTATTTCCCAGCCTCAGGAGCAATTGGTCTTTTCCCACCACTGAGGGGCCACCACTGTTGCAGGACTTAACTGTTACCTCGGAAATACCAAAAAAGATTGTTCTATTACAATGCTGTGTCCTGTAAATACTTGAGTTATGCCTGTAATTGCCCTAAAAGGCATTGCCTGCTGTGCTTGCTGAAGTCCAAGAGCAGTTTGGAAGGCAAGACTGAAAGCTTAAATAGCCTTGATTACTGGCTGTTACTTGGTTATGAAGCGACTGGGATACGAAGCAATAGTTGATATTTGTGTCTCATTTACCAAAGAAATGCTTCTGGAACTCTCTCATGGATGATAATTTAATTCATTCCGATTCAGGTATACATTTAGGCTATTAAGTGTTTCCTCCCACCCCATAAAATAGTAGCAAGTGCAGAATTTCTTGCTCACAAATAGACCTTTCTAATAATCTGAGTGTAGGATGAATCTGTATACATCCTGGACCTTGGAGGTTGCCTGGCCTTTTCCCTGGACTCCTGCTCTTGGGATAGATTAGATTTAGAATCTGCGAATAGCAACCCCTGTGGCAGGCTGGTTGGGGGGTTTTGTGAGGTTCTGCAGAAGTACATGATGAGGCATGCTTGTGTTTGGTTTGCGTGGAGCAACAGTGACATCCAGTGCTAAGACAGCTGATGTGAAGAGCCCGAAATATTAACATCACATCACATCTTGGTAAATGAACAAATATCATGACAAGGGAAATGTGGTTAAGATGAGTGTCCTCACTAAGAGCTGCTAACA
>NW_006368250.1:0-849 GCF_000327345.1 Myotis davidii
TATTGTATTGTGTGTTCACCACCCCAAGTACAGTCTCCTTCCATCACCATTTACCCCTGTTTCCCTACTTTATCCTCTTCTACTTTCCCCATCCCACTTCCCCTCTGGTAATCGCCAAGCTGTCAGACAGATTCGCTGTAAAGTCGTAGACTTGGGAAATGATCTGAGCTGGTAGAAATGTTTCCTCCTTTCCTATGTTGGTTTAAAATAAAAAGCTTACTATATTATACTTGCGGTTAACTATATGACATTTGACATTTTTTTTTCTTTAAAAGGAAATATTAACTCACATTGTGTATAGACATAAAATAAAGACTTCTTACAACATACCTTTAAAACAAAGCAGTAGTCAGTGGGTGCTTTATATTTCATTTTACACTGAATCCCATAGTAAATGTTGACATTTTCGAACTGTATAAAACACGCCAGATCTCGAGATGTCTGAAAGAAAAAGAAAAAAACCAACCTTAACACAGTTGACGGTTAATATTTTTCCAAGGTTGTTCTTGAGGGCACAACTAAGAATGATGTTTTAGTGGAAAAATGTTGAATTTTAGGTAATTTATTGAAGCATCTATCATGTTTAGTTTCCTAAATGCCAAGCCTGCATTTTAAGAGGCAAAGGAGTTCACCTAAGGCGAAATGGCGTGCCACAGGCCCAAGAGTGGAGTGAAAGATTCTACTGCTGTTCTGGCACCTGCACATGGACCCCCAGGGTCAGCGCTGACTAGTTAACCTTGAGGCATCATTATTGACAAGACAAGGTAACCAGCCACTTCATCAGAAATGTCATTTTGGCTTTTGCCATCACTAAGTCAGTGATGGATTTCATGATTGAGCATTAAAAAA
>NW_006368251.1:0-849 GCF_000327345.1 Myotis davidii
CCAGTGTTGAAGGCAATTGGAGTGACTAAATAAATAAGAGTCTGTCTTGTCTTGCGAATGCAATAGGTTAGTCAAAGGCTAGGGGTTATCAGTTAGTGAAGTTTCCTGAGCCCAGTGTTAGAGGCCCACACACACATCATAACCTGTCCACCTCTCTTTAAGTGACTGACTCCTTCCCATAGCAACTCACTTCACTCGCAATCTATCCACTAGGAGCGTGCTAAACACTCAGAGTTTACCCAATGACTTCAGGGAACAGACTGCTGCTACAGATACCTCCATGGTTTCTTTCTTCTGCAGCTGGTCTTATATCTTCACTTTTCTCTGGGTGAATTTGGCTGCCCACCTCAGTATTCCCATCAGTCCCAGCTTCAGTGCAGAAACGATGAGTAGTCAGCAGTGGATACAGTCATAGAACTTACTCTCTGTATGTAACTTAACAAAGTTGTGTATAAGCATTCCTCCGGCTTAATCTCTGGAGATAACCCATTGGCACCCCCCACTCTGCTCATTTTTCTGCAACAGAAATGCATTTTTGTTTGTCTCCCATAGGTTTATGTGTAAAATCAGAAAGCCAGTCGAAGACAGGGTTCTGGGTTATAGGGTTTCATACACTGTTATTCTTCTCAGACTGAATGCTTAAATTTTAATTACTTATTGATTTATTGATGTAATTTTTACTAAAAACAAAAATGGTTTCAGATGCATGAAAAATAAGTGATTAGCTCTCTTTGCAAGTGCGTATGTGAGAGTTTCAAGCCGATGGTGCCGTATCTTTTACAGGGATGTGTTTCCAACAAGGAAATCTAGGAGCTGCTCGCCAACCCTTCAAAACCACACACAGCGCAG
>NW_006368252.1:0-849 GCF_000327345.1 Myotis davidii
CGACCCACAGGTTGAGAACCGCTGTACATTGTAGAGGAATATTATTAGCATAGAAATGTTATTAAATTCCTCTGAGCTTCAGTTTACTGATTTGGAAATCGGATGTTATGGTGCTATCAACCAAATGGGGTTTTCGTGATGCCCTTAGCACAGTCCCTAGTCAAGAAATTGAAGTAATTCTTTATGGTAACTTGAAATTCTTTTCATAAAGACCAGAGAGCTGCCTCTTACAATGAGGACTACTTGTAATGAAGAGACTTGAAATCAGAAAACATGGGTAGAAATGAGAGCCCTCACACTTTCAAGCGTGATGATGGGCAAGATATCAACTTTTGACTTTGTTTTCTCATGTGTCTAATAGAAGTGATCGTACTATGAATAACCATACTATGTGCTTTACAGCTCACGGGATTATGATAATGAATAAATGAAGTAATAATGGTACCAACTATCATGTAGCCATTACAAAGTACTTCATATATGTTATGTCACTTAATCCTTAGCTCAATCCTGGGAAAAGTAAGGAGCCAACGTTAAATTGATTCACATGCTTGGTGAATACTGGTGAAGAATCAAAGATGAGTTTTGATAGGAGTCAAGAACAAGTTTTTCTGGTTCAAAATCATGTTCTCTCCAATGTACTACTACTTCATAAGCAGCCTCATAAGTGTAAATAATTATTATCTGGTAAAATAATGGGATGTTTACGCTTAAGTACTATTTGCAAATTTAAGCCTTAAGCATAAGAAAAGTTAGGTTTTATTTCACATTAACTTTGACTTTTAGAAGTCCCACTAATATGGTAGATTGAACCATAAGAAATTACTGATATTTTATTGTGTTTTTTTT
>NW_006368253.1:0-849 GCF_000327345.1 Myotis davidii
ACAATTTCAGACAGTAGATGGTGCTATAGGATCGTGCTAAGACGATGAGAAGGTCCCAGGAGCTGTCACGAGACACTTCTGTTTTCATCCCAGTGGACTTACCTTTAGTCATGTGACCATGACTGGCTGTAAGGTGACTAGAAATCTGGGTGCTTTGCCTCAAGAAAGAAGGAAGGATGTTGGTTCTCAGATGGCAGTCCCTGCCATACGCCCTGTTTCTAAAATATATACTTGCTTTTTAAAAAAATAAGTTTTAGACATCATCTGATGACTTTTAGTTCAGATAGAGGAGGATTTAGCTCAATTACACTTCTCCTGCCTTCTCTCTTCCTGTGTCAGGAGTGCTTTTGGCTGAAAGTAGCAGAAAACCTACAATGGCTTAAACTACAGGGGATTTATGTCTTCATTTATTTCATTAAGAGTAATGTGAAGGTAGGTTTTTACTAGTGTTGAATTAGAGCACAACCATGTCAGGAATCTGGGCCAGTGTCTCTGCAGTTCTCGTTACCATTCCCTCATGGTTGCAGTGTTGTTGCCACAGCTCCAGTCATCACATCCACATTCAAGACAGGAACAACTGGGAAGGAGCAGGCAGTACAGCCCATGTTTGTCCTTTTTATTGGGGCATTCAAGAAGCCACCAGTATATTTTTACTTGTATCTTGTTGGCCAGAACTGTGTTGGACATCCAGCTATAGTCACAAAGGAGACAGAAAATGTGTATTTAACTCTCATAGCATCCCTGATGAAGGGGGCAGGGCCACAGGCTTGGGGAGGAGCACGGGTCAGCTAGCGGGGATAGCAGCCTCGTCCTCTGTTGGTTAGCTCAGAACTGGGTGTGCTTACCCGT
>NW_006368254.1:0-849 GCF_000327345.1 Myotis davidii
ACACTCAATAAATAGCAGTTCTTAAAATGAGGAGGTGAGTCACAAGGGTTTGTGTATTTGAAGGTTCATCATAGTAGCTTTCTGCCCTTTATTAACGTGGCTTGCTATTACTTCCCATATAGTTTAAACCAAACACCACACACGGGCTCATGTAGGGTCATGGAAGTTAAATTAACCTTCGACTGTACGAGGTCCCTTCATGAAGGACAGTCATTTATTACTTAAGATCCCTGGCACTAATTACAGGTTCCAGTACACGAAAGTGTTGCTCCAACAAAATGTCCTTCTTTTTAAATGTAAGAGATGTGAAAATAAAGCACGCCAATGGGAATGCCAATGCCTCAAACACGCTTTATCAAGATCGATGACTTCACGTGTAAAAACACGCCAACCATTGGTTTAGCCTGCGGTCAGACAAATCACGATAAATGGGTTTGGCCACGGCTCTTCCTTTCGAAGGATGCCTCGGACAGGAGCTCTGGTCTTTCTCAATGATAAATAGATCCATGTGCACAGTAATATATTGGCATTCATAGGACACCAGCGAAGTGACTGAGTGTCTGGCGGCCTGCCATCTTTGCTTATTGCTTTAATAATTGAATGAACTCAAAGGTCTTTTCATGTCTGCTAAATATTTGCGAGGGGTGGCTATAAGTTAATGAAACAGATTTTTTAATTTTAATAAATATGCCAGAGACAGGCATTCAGAGCCCTTTGGAGGTGCCGCTATGACACCATTATGAAGACTGAACACTCTTGGAACATCTTTCTGGGACTTGCCTTCCTAGTTCTTGGCACATTCTTTTAGACACTACAGAATGATTTAAAAAGAACAGAAATATGCCCGGC
>NW_006368255.1:0-849 GCF_000327345.1 Myotis davidii
TTTTTTACTGTTTCACTTCCTCACTGCTCTGTATGTGCTCCACGTGACTGATGTCGGTGCTAAAGTAGGTGGGTCGCGCTATAGGAAGGGATCTCTGATGTAACCCGAGGACCAATTGTACTATAACCTGGAACTCTCTGTGTCACCTCACTTTGCTTTTCTCTACTCATCAGCATGTCAGTCTTTTTCTTGAGTCTCAAAGAATACTTCCCTTTGATTGTGCTTCAGATTTGTCACTTCTACTGCAATCCCCAGGCTTTCCAGCAACTCTACTCATGACTGCTTATCAGGTAATAATATTTTAGGGATTAGCTCTGATCTTAAGGTATTGCCAGTCTCTTAACATTGACATGGAGAAATAGTAAGCCTCAGTGAAAATCATCTATGTTTTAACTCATCAAAATGTAATGTTCTTGTAAAACTGAAATATCAAGGTTGCGCAATGAAACATATCTTTGGGGTGGAACATATGTGTGTAAGTGTACAAAGAGAAAGAACTTGGGTGAACGATAAGTGAGTATGAGATCAGGGGATATGCATGAAACTGATAAATTGAGACTTGATGTGATTGATCTTCAGTGTTTCTCAGAACTCTGTTCAGATAAGGCCTTGAAAGAAAACAAAGCATCCTTTATTTGAGTGTTTTAAAAATTCTGTTGCCTCTTAAACAATCATTGAGCCACTGTCAGAATTAGTTGCCTTAGAAATTAAGAATATATTATTTTACAGTTTTGACTCTATGGGTAAATGGCAGTGAGTGAGCTCTCTTCTATGAGAAGTGAAAATGTTCTTTAGCTATAATTTTGATCACCATGAATCTGTGGTCTATGAATATATTTGGAAGGAAAA
>NW_006368256.1:0-849 GCF_000327345.1 Myotis davidii
GTATACTTTCCGGGGCGCTATTATTCTGTGAATGTGTACCTTTTAGCAGCTCCCAGCTTTGCAGCCCTGTGCTTCTCCTCCGTGGACCCCCTAGTTCCTAAAGCTTCCTAAACCTGCCTCTTGTACCCCTAAACACTCCCTTCAGATACATTATGTTGTGCTTTAAGGTACTGAGGGTTGCTGTTTTTATTACAGATAGAAATGCGTTCACTCTCCAGAGGTCAGGTCACTGTCAATGCCAGAGGGCTGCTGAGTTTGTTTCCACATCCACCCTGGGGGTTCACTAGCTGGAAACACCATAGGTGCCATATGGTGTTTGCTGGTGTTTCAGAAGGCACTGCTGTTTATACAGCAGGTGGAATCAAAGGATGTTGGGATGAACTGTCTCTGTATTTTTAGATGATTATCTCGGAAGCAAACATGTTCCTGGGAGACATCCCTCAGTGCCTGTATCAGAAGCAAAGGCTGTGCCTTCGTGGGGCTGCTCTGTGGAGGAATTTAGCTTAACTCATTTCTAACATACAAACACATGTGCAACATATATTGTATAATAACTATAGAAAGGGATGTCTCTGTTCCGTGAGATATAATTATTAAAGACTTTTCTAATTTTACAAACAGGAATATGTTGAAGGGGCAGATAATAGTCTCGAGGAAGGAAATCTCCTTCATATTAGCAAGTGCTATTGTATATAAAAATGATGTCTTCAGGCACATAAAGGATCTGATTCTTGAAAATGTGGGCACCTTCATTATCATATAACTGCATTTCAACAGTGCTTTTTAGCAATCTGTGGTGCATGCCCAGGAAACTCTCTTTCTTTTTCTCTCTTCTACTCCCCTGCCTCC
>NW_006368257.1:0-849 GCF_000327345.1 Myotis davidii
CTGTAAACCAGGAAGCAGGTTTTCACCAGACACTGAATCTGATGGTGCCTTGATCATGGTTATCAGCCTCTGTTGCAATTAGAAAATACTCTCTTCTCCAGAACCATGGGAAATAAATTTTTGTTTTTCCTAAAGTACCCAGTTTATGGTATTCTGTTATAGCAGCCCAAACAAACATTCAGTTGCCAACACAAGCTTTCCCTTCCCAGTCTTCCCTGGTCACCCTGTCCATGGTGATGCTTGATTTGCTCATATTAATATGTTTAGTGAGTGGAGGCTCCATAAAGGTAAGGACCATCACTGTATGCCCAACACCAAGAACAGTGTTGGCATAGAGTATGCAGTAAGCGTCTGTTGAATGAATTGAGTGAATGAGCAATGATTGTCCAGGTTTGGAATCCACTCTTTTCCTCCCTGGGTTCCAGTTGCCCCATTTATAACATAAATGTAACATCTAAGCCCCCATAGAGCTTGACAGCCTACTATCAACTGGCCCTAAAGACCCATGGGAAGCCCAAGGCTGCAGCCTCACCATCACCCCAAACTAGACTGTGATTTTCTAGGTAAGGCAGCATCTCAAGTCATGATAAAGCAAAGCAGACTAGGCCTATAGGAGGGGCTCTTTCCTCTACAAAGAAAAAAAAACAGACTGCTTTTTCAGATAATTCTGATAGGAATTGTTCTCTATGAAATCTTTTTTACCAAATCCTGTTTGCCTTGCTCATGCCAAAGCATTTGCAGAGGGATAGAGCAAATCAATTTTAATATACAAGGGTGGGCAAAGTCGGTTATTAATAATAGTTAATAATATGAGAATTAATAAATAAAATACAAGAATAAACTCTGTTT
>NW_006368258.1:0-849 GCF_000327345.1 Myotis davidii
CACTCTCCTCACTCACTCAAGGGCACTTTTGTTGATCTCTAGAGAGTGAAAAAGATGGTCAGGTTTTTCTTTTATGACTCATACCTTGTGTTTTATTAAAATGTCATGTCATCACCAAGTAATGGCAGATAATTATGGTGCTCAACATGCTTAACCTTTAAGTAGTTATTCTGATGCAGTCTGTTAGTAGAGGGCATAACAGTAAAATGAAAGCAACAACAAAGTGTCTTTATCCATGATTTACTGCTTGCTTTTTGTGCAATAGTTAAAACTCTACAGAGCCAGGAGTGTTATAAGATTGTCTTTTTATCTCCAGATAATATAAGCGGTCCTTTATCATTTCCGAATGGCATCTCCACAGTTCTGTTTTTCATCACTTGCCACATACTGACTGGTGTTGTGATGCTGTATTGATTTAGGTCATTGCTAGCGATGTTGCGAAAACTTTGGTTTTAAACATCATTGCCTACAAACCAAATTGCTGACCCAGGAGCGTGTGGGGGGAGTGTACTCAGCACAGTGGGTTTTTTGTTTGTTTGTTGGTTTCCCTCACATCAAAGGTGTTAAGGACATAATCAAGAACTATTTTCATAATGCATGTCAGCTTGTGCAAATTGAGAAGCTATAAAACCCCACCCTTACTCCCTTTGGTCTTAAATACTTCATTTGAAAGCACACCATGAAACGGTTGGGACTTGATCTTTACAGTGACAATGGGTTATAATTAGCTTTGAAAGTGTAAATGAGTCCAAAAGGGAGGGCTTTATGAGAAAGTTAATACATGGTTAATGTCAAGAAAAGGCATTGGGAAGTGTTCTAAGAATCTGTGTTATTTTCTTTCCTTTTTTT
>NW_006368259.1:0-849 GCF_000327345.1 Myotis davidii
CGACCCACAGGTTGAGAACCGCTGGTAAGGGAATCAGGGGTTTGTTTTGGACATGGTAAGTTTGAAATGCCCACTAGACATCTAACTAGAGATGCAGTTGGGATACAGGAGTCTGGAATTCAAGGACTGGAGATAAAAATATGGGGGTCAACACCATATTAGGGGTTATTTAAAGCAATTAATAAGTTAAACACAGGTACAAAAACTACTTTTCCAAAGGTCTGTTGCCATTTAAATTAACAGATGAATTGTGTTCCATAACACAGACTATTTTCTTTCTCTAATTTAAGTTCTTTATTTACATGAAGTAGGTTTGTGTGGAAGGAAATATAGCCAACAAATCTAGGAATAAAAAACAAAACAATCAGGAAAAAAACAAAAAATTCGTGTTCTGACACTGAATATAGACCTGGAGTTTATCACCCATGCAGGGCAAAATAAATGACACGGAAGGACTCAAAGGACAGCAATCTATAACTCCTTTTATCCCTTCTAATAAAGAATAGAATACCCACTGGAGACATTCTCATATTAAGTTTTTAACAATGGACAAATAGATCTGTTACCTGATGATGAAAATAAAATAACATTTAACCTAGAGTACAGTATGATGTTAGTAATCTGACATCAGTGGAAAATGACAGCTTCCACTGAGAAAAATTTCTAGATAACTCAAGTTTATCTATGTGCCAAACATCTTTCCATTTGAAATATTATTGATTTTTTTTCCTCTACCTTATCATCTTCTTGAGCTAGACTCATCCTTATTAACATCTTAATCCTAAGAGGTCATATTGATGTGATAACCTCAATACTATTATATGTTACTAGAGGCCCAGTGCATGACAT
>NW_006368260.1:0-849 GCF_000327345.1 Myotis davidii
CCCTTCACCTGAATCAAACCCAGGACTCTTCAGTCTGTGGGCCAACTCTGTCCACTGAGCCAAACCGTTAGGTCTGAACTGACATTTTAAATAGGCCAATAGTGAGGGAAGAAACAGACTGTACAAGTGTGTAACTACAGCAGTTAGACTTTTTCTATGTGGTAATAGTAAGTCCTGAGTGCTGGTGACATGGCTCCCTTAGGATAAAATGTTATAAATAAAAGCTGCCTACAATTTAGAGTTCTTCTGGCCAGTTATAATCACCATTCCACACAGGCTATACTCTGGGTGTGTCTCCATGAGAAGCAAGAGACACAGGGAGCCACATCCACTCACTGGCTTCCTCTGGGCCCAGCTCTCATTTACACCACTTTCAGGACTTAGATCAGCCTTTTATATGTCCCATGTCATGTTCAAAAGTGACTGCATTTTTTATTTCAGGTATTCATAATGTATTGATATCTTCTTTTTCCATCCATTTAAAATTATTTAATTAAAAATTTCATTTTTATATGCACAGATATTTAAAATGACTAAAATTTGGAAAGCTAAACAACTTACAATCATCATGGATTATATTTTGCCAAACAGGAATTGTTATGATAAAAGCATTTTTCAAATATTTTTTATGGTAATCTCCCAAATAAGAAAAACACAAGTTGATTCAGTGAGAAAAAAAATCACTCTAAGTCAGGATAAAACTAAGATAAGCAGAGTGAAAGCAGTATACGAAACACTTACATACTTGGAGGAGTTGCCATCTCTGTAACAAAGCATCATTTTGCTTTTGGTACCCTTTGGTAAAGTAAGTTGCGATGCTATACTTGAACAGTTATCTTTATTCAGTCA
>NW_006368261.1:0-849 GCF_000327345.1 Myotis davidii
GGTCTATGCTCAACCACTGAGCAACACCAGCTGAGCAACCCCCCAGTTATTTCTTACACAGATGCAGAAGCAATTCAGTGGAGGAAAGGTAAAGTTTTCAACAAATGGAGCTGGAGTAATGGGGCATCCCACCCACAGGCAGAAAACTAACCAACCAAACAAACAAAAAAACTTGACCAGAACCTCGCGCCTTGTATGAAAATTAATTTGAAATTTATTACAAGTTTAAATGTAAAATATAAGGCTATGCTTTTAAAAAATAGGATAATATCTTTAAGATCTAGACTTAACATCACAATCATGACCCATCAAAGGGAAAATGGGTAACTTGGACGTCATTAAAACTTAAAAAACTTTGGTAAAAAGACAAGCTACAGAGTGGGAGAAAACACTTACACATAACCAACACATAACCAACAAAGGACTAGTCTATGGCATACTATATAACTCAAGAAGATCAGCACTAGAGAAATAAACAGCTCAATTAGAAAATAACAAGAACATAAACAGACACTCCACTTGAGAGAATATGCTTATGGCAAATAATCATATGAAAACATGTCAATCTTTTTGACAATTAGAGGAAGGAAAGTTAAAACCACAATAAAATATCAGTATACAGCTATCAAAATACTGAAATAAACAATACTGACAAAACCAAATGCTCATGGGGGTTTAGAGGAACTGGATCACGCATTCATTGTCCATGAGAATGTACAATGGTAAAGCCACTCTGTAGAACAGTTTGGCACTTTCTTACAACATCAACATGTTCCTGCCATCTAATAAAGCGATTGTATTCCTGGGAATTTATCACAGAGAAATGAAAACTTATGTTCACACAAAACC
>NW_006368262.1:0-849 GCF_000327345.1 Myotis davidii
AATTTCGTGCACCAGGCCTCTAGTTTGTAAATAAGAATGAATATCTTATTTGTAAATAAGAATGAATATCCAGAAAAGAATGACTGGATATTTTTATAATAGTGATTTTTAACATATTCTCAGAGTTGTGCAATTATTAGCACAATTTTATATTAGGACATTTTCATCACACCCCAAAGAAATCCCATACTCACTACCAGGCCCTGGAAAAATATTATTCTACTTCCTATCTTTATGGATTTCTGTATTCTGGACATTTCATAAAAATAAAACTGCACAATACGTGATCTTTTGTATCTAGCTTCTCTCACTCAGAATATTATTTTTAAGATTCATCTATGATGTAGTATGCATCAGTCTTTTCATGGCAGAATAATAGTCCATTGTATGCCTATATGACAATTTATTCATTCATCTATTGATGGAAATTTAGGTTGTTTATGGCTATTATAAATAATGTTGCTATAGACATTCATATACAAATGTTTTGTGTGTGGACATATGTTTTCAATACTCTTTGGATGTATAACTAGGAGTAGAATTGTCACTCATGTGGTAACTCTTAAATTTTGAGGAACTGTTTTCCATAGTGACTACACCATTTTACCTTCTCACAGCAGTGAATGGGGGTTGTGATTTCTCCACACCTGGCTAACATTTGTTATTATCTAGTTTTTTAATTATAGCCACCATATTGGATGTGGAGTAGTATCTCATTGTTATTTTGATTTTCAGCTTATTAATGAATACTGATATTAAAAATATTTTTATGTGATTGTTGGCCATTTGCATATCATCTTTAAAAATATCTATTCAAATCTGTGGTAGGCTAAATAATGCCCCCCCCCC
>NW_006368263.1:0-849 GCF_000327345.1 Myotis davidii
CTGGACAAAGAGTTAGGGAGGATAAAATACAAGGAGCTCCCAAGCCCAAACTAGGCAAAGTGAAGACGTGGAAAGGCAGAGCCTCCCAGAAATTTAATCTTGCATCACCACAAAACAACCTAGCGATCACTTGAGATACAACAGTGCAAACCAAACAGCAGCAGCCCTGGGGGCCTGTGACCTGCTCGGCCCCCATCAGCTCACCATCCTCACGAAGGCATTTCACTCACTGCCCACCCCAGTCCAGCCTCTGGGCCAGGTGACCGTCCTCCTTGCGTTGCTTAAAGGGCCACTTGCTCCTGGTAGGCAGTGCAGACTGCCCTTCCTCCCACCTGCCCTGCCCTGCCCTGCTTGGGGAGGTGCCCCTCCACCGTGGCCACAAGTGCTTACTCACCGCCCAGCACTGAAATGAATTGTCCCTGCCTGGCCTGGGGGCACCTGCAGGCAAGAGGTGTGATTACTCTCTGTTACCAGAGACCTGGCACGTAACAGGTACTCAGTACGCAGCAACCAAACTGTGAGCCCATGCGCTTCGGCTTACCTTCCCACCCTGGCTGCTAATGAATGAAAGCCTTCAACTCCTGCTGAGCTGAGGCCCCTGTGTTCAGGGACTCATGTCAGATGTAAAGATCTCAAGAGAGTGTTTGCTGACCCCACTCCCACCCCACAGGCTGGGCTATGTGCCATGGACCCTGAATTTCCCTCCATCATGGCACTTAGCAAGCAAGAATTGTTGATGGAATAAATGTATGAATGATTGGGCACCTTGCGTGTAACAGGCACTGAGCATAGCACTGGGGCTATGAAAAGCAACACAGACCCTGCCCTCAAGGGGCTCACAAATTAGCC
>NW_006368264.1:0-849 GCF_000327345.1 Myotis davidii
AACAAAAAACTCATAGACACAGACAACAGAATGTTACTTACCAAAGAGAAGGGGGTGTGGGGAGGGCGAAATGGGTAAAGCAGATCAAATACATGGCAATGGAAGGAGACTATACTTTTGGTGGTGAGCACAAAATAGAGCGCACTGGTAGAAATTATAATGTTGTACATCTGAAATGTATGTGTTAACCAATGTTACTGCAATAAAAAATAACATTTAAAAAATTTTAAAAAGAAAAGGAATTGCTTCCAGCTTCCTAGCCTTCCCGAGAAAGGCGGTGGGACAGGAATGCGAGGAAAGAGGAACTGAACTCCCTTATGAACCCTGGACCCCAGCTGAGGGGACCCTGAAGGAATTTTTTCACACACAAATTTCCCACCAGCACCACCCACATCAGAAAGAGAACCCCGACATTTCCCAAAGAACATCTAGGAGACCCTAGTCTCTGCGAAGGTACTGGAAGCTCCATGTGATGGAAGCCCCTCTGGGAGGAGGACGTAAGAACACGGGTGCGGGAGGGATGGGGACACAGCAGCCTCTCTAGTCTTGGCCTCTCCACCTGCTCTCCCTTCCTCAGGGCCTCAGCTTTGCTTCACGGGGCCATTTGCTTCCTGCAAACACGCGCACCTGCAAGAAGGCCCAGACTGCCGCCCGCTGAACCTGCAGACCCGCTTACCCAGCTCATGCCCCGTGGAATCCAGTTCTCCAGGATTCCTTCTGGGGCTGGGAAAACACCCTGCAGGAGACCAGCCCTTTAGGCAGAGTCCAGCAAGTAGGTCACCGCTGTTCCCACCCAGCTGAGCACCGAACCAGGACAGAACATGCTCAGCCTGGAGGACTCACGGGAGA
>NW_006368265.1:0-849 GCF_000327345.1 Myotis davidii
CAACCACTGAGCCACACCGGCTGGCTGCAAATTTATTTTTTTTCTTAAGAGGTTGTGTGGAAATGTAAAGATGTCAAAACTTTGCTAACTTTATACATTCAGCATGTCTAGTTTATTGCATATCAATTACATCTTTAAAAAATCTGTTTGTAAAATACAAAAAAGAGATTGTGTGAAGTAACAAATGCCGGCAAAAATAATAGAAAGTATATATGTATTTTAAATCAGAGCAATTCCATTGTTTACTCACAAAAATATGCAAAAGCATTTATTAAAGCAGCACATAAAACTTCAGTTCATGCAATTACTTTGTAAAATTACATTATCACCATGGACCAAATCTGTAAGACAAATTGGTGATGGGAAGACACATTTTCACCTTCATCAGTTACTATTAGAGAGGAATAAAAGCTTAATAATTCTGTAGCAACAGTATCTTGTGCCAGCAATATCTATAACCAAAAGTATCTTATTCCTCCACTAAACTAGATATGTGAGAAGATGTGTATTATAATAGTCAACAGTGTTTGAAAAAGTACTATTCCTACACTATAATATCAAACTAAAGGTTTGCATTAAAAATGTTTGAGAGTGAACGCATAACAATAACTAGAAATATTGATAAAATGTTTGTTTTATTCTTTTACCCTCTATCCTTAACCTCTTTCGTTAATTGATTTTTATGATCAGTGAAGAATACAATTATTCCTAGCCAGGCCATAAATATTCCATCATGTAAGTATGATGGAATAGTTACAGAAGTAATGATACAGATTTTAAGTACATGCTTGATAAGTGAATAATTTTTTATAATATGTTTTAATTGATTTTTAGAGAGCGAGGAAGGGA
>NW_006368266.1:0-849 GCF_000327345.1 Myotis davidii
TTCCTAGACAATAATGGACGAGCTGGATAAAGCTCCTTATAAAGAGAATATATTTTTAAAACACCCGTGAGACCCCCAGTTTTCACTTTATTTCCTAACATGAACTATGTAGCAGTTACAAAGCCCATGTCCCACAAAAGCCAGTCCCAACACAATGAGTTTACATATTAGAGTAAGCCATATGTTTGAATAGTAAATCCAGGCTCTTTGATTTTCTTACACCTCAGTGCTTGGTTAAGTGTATTTTTATCAGTAACCTACTCAAGGGAGGGACAACTTAAGGTGTGTGTCCTTGGGGTTCACTATGAGTCTCCCATTGACTGATCTCAGTGTGAAAATCTCAGCCTAGTGCTGAATTCCCTTCTCTATATGGGTCAGCTGTTACTTTAAATTTGTCATCCAAATCCTCTGAATCTCAGTTTCTTTGTATAATGTACATTAGTGATACTTAAGAGTTGTCCATTATGATACCCTTCACTTTTTTGGTCATTAATAAATTATGATAATACAGATGCTATTGACAGTGGGATGAGACTCCAAGAATGTTGACCAGTTGTCAAAAAATGTATGGGTATTCATTTTACTAGGGATATCAAAGCACTATCAGTTTGGCATTTTCCTGGAAAAACAAAACAAAATTTTTACAGTGTAGTCTTTAGTTCCCTCTCTTATAGTCCATATCCTATTCAAAGAAAGAAGAGGAATGTACTTTACCAAGAATTCCACCAGGAATACACTATCCTGCTTATCTGTGTCATGGCAATTTGCATTTAGAACCCTGGAACTCTCCAGTAATCTTGAGCCATAAATGTGGAGCCAAATATAACTGGATCCTTAGATTATAAAAAA
>NW_006368267.1:0-849 GCF_000327345.1 Myotis davidii
CTATGACCTAGAATCAGGAAGAAGAGCCGTCAGAATCTGGTAGACCAGCACTCACTTGCCCTCCTGGCTGCAGAAGGAAGCCCACCATCTCCATGACCACGGGGCAGATGCCAGCATGCTTCCTTTCCCACACACACTTGCAGCAGGTAGGTTTCTCCAGGCTCAGACTGTTAAGAGTAGGCAGAGAGAAAGATATAAGCTGGAAGAGGCTGGGAGAGGCAGCTGACCTCTGGGCGGACCTCTAAGCTGGGACATAGAGGACATAAGACTGAGATGTAACAAACTGAAAATAGACAATGGAGGAAGCAAGCGCCTATGTGAGATACGACGGAGGATGTGACTAGCTCCTTGCCTAGGGGCATGCCAATCTAGGCGTATAAATCCTCTAAGCTCCCCAATATCAGGGGCATTCAGTTTGGTCTCAGCCAGCTCAGGTCCTCTCTGAGTGTATCGCTTTCCTACAAATAAATCCTCGTCTGCTTTGGCTGTTGTTGTCTCTTGTTTGAATTATTCCCCATAAGCAAGACAAGAACTGAGGGTGCAGAGACCCCCTTGTCCCCTGCTGACAAAACTACAATTCTAGCAACAGTTTTTGGATGCCGATGCAACTGCAAAGGAAATTTCCGTATTTAAAAATCCATATAACTGTCCTAATTAACCATTTCAACTGGAAGTTGAATAAGTTAACAAAATTCCATAAATGCCTGCCCAGCACCAACTGCTCTATGAAATCACATTCTCATGGATTAATAGTCAGTATTTAGTGGTAGCTCCCTGTGTGAAAAGACATTTTCAAAGATGAACTACAGAACATCTCATTACAGATCAGCACTAACAGATGAATACTTG
>NW_006368268.1:0-849 GCF_000327345.1 Myotis davidii
AGGTTCATTATATTATGCTCCCCACATTGGGCTACCTGTACCCACTCGGCCTCGGCCATGTATCCCAAGTTGTCTTTACATTTCCTTCTTTGCACTTAACTGGAGACAGCAGTCTCGTTAACACTTCTGCCATGACCTAGCAGGTATCCCCTTCTTCCAGTTCCCAAGAACACGTTCCTCACTTCCTTCTGAGGCCCCGCCAGCCGTGTCCACGAAGTGGACCAATCGCACCAATGGAGCGCCTCTATTGCGCTTGGCCCAGTCCTTTACCTCATGACAGAAGAACCTTGAAGGAGCTCTCAGTAGCATTCCATTGCCAGGGTTTGAATAGGAGAGGAGTGCGGAAGGAAAAAAGGGGGAGGGAAGGAGATAGAGACCAAGATCGAGATGAGACAGAGATGGAGATACGGATAGGGGAGATAAAAGTAGGCTGGATACTTGTTACTCTTCTGGCAACATCAGTACTTCTGATTTGGAAAACACTGTATGCAAAGCCTTCTTTTTTTCTGGGTGAGAACTGTACTCTTTCATAAAGAACTGCATAATAGTGAGGATTGTCAGGCAGTAGATGTGAAACACTTAGCACAGTAGTCTCTGGGAAATCTCAAGTGCTGAAAATCAGAGAGCCCTGGTTTGTTCTTAATGCCTTCCTTTTGAGCTGTGTATCTCTGGGTAAGTTCAGTTGCCCCTGAGTCTGAGCGGCTTTTTATTGACATGTAATTGATCTGTAATAACAGTAACTACCACCTAGTATTGTTCTGAGGATTAAAATGGATGTTGGCATATAGTTTGCCCTTAAAAATGCAGCCCTTCACAATGAATTTCCTGAGGCCAGCCAGACCATTTCCT
>NW_006368269.1:0-849 GCF_000327345.1 Myotis davidii
ATGATCCTTGAATATATTATGGTAAATCAAAGAAGCCAGTCACTAAAGATCATACTGTATGGCTCTATTACACTATATAATTCCCAGAATAGACAAAAAGCAGATCAATAGATGCTTATAGTTAAGAGGATGGGAAGAAATGAAGGTGACTACTCGGGTGTACAGAATTTCTTTTGAGGGTGATGAAAATATTCTAAAATTGGGTAGTTGTGATGTCTGCATAACTAACTATGTAAGTATACTGAAAAAACCTGTGAATTGTACATTTAAATGGGTAAATTATATGAAATGTGGATTTTTTTGTCAATAAAGTTGTTACACAAAAGAGGCCATTCTCTATGTACTAATATAAAGGACATACCAACCAATGAATACAAAGACACAGAGCATTTGTGTATGGCACGTATCATTTGTTTTATAGACACACAACACATGTGCATCATGTTCATAGCATATCTCTAGGGAGCAGTAAGAAAACTGACAATAATGCTCTTCAGGAAAACAAACTCAATGACTAGTGATCATGCTTTTTAAATTTAGTACCATGTGTATGAGTGCTGAAATAAATTAATTTCTAAAGACAGGAAAGGAAAACGAGAGAAAAGACCTGCTGGGAAAGTGGTTCCTATCTATAACCCCCAAACCCCCATCTCCCACAGCACCTAGGGAGAATTTACTAAAGAACAACAAAGTAAGCTGTCTAGGACTGCAATTTTCAATTTTTTCATCTCATGGCAAACAAACTACTAAAATTCTGTGGCAGACCAAAAAATATAATTTTTGTTGACCTGAAAAAAATTAGATATAGTTTTAATTTATTCACACTGGGCACCTACTGTTTTGTTAGCT
>NW_006368270.1:0-849 GCF_000327345.1 Myotis davidii
CCTGGTTAGCTATTCTCCAGAAACTCAGGGTGGTGAGGGGTGGTGGGGGGGACACACATGACAGTATTCCTGAAGCCACAGTTTTCTGGCTCTTGTTACCTCTCACTTGTGCTTCTATAATGACTACCTATTTATCTCCTCATTTCCAAAGTTTACTCCAGACATCAATTTGGAGGAATTGAACTCAAGGGGAGAGACATGCCTTTGACACGAAGGACTGGGAAGAAAGGGTGATTAAGGTGGGACAAGGGAAGTTGAGGAAATTACCCAGGAGTGACTGACTTCTGTCAGCAAAGTAGATGTGCCCTGCTTGGAGTTAAGGAGAAGGTTATAGGCTAAGGTATTTGAGTTGAACAGAGGAGGTTTGAAAGAGCTGAGTCCTTGGGTTTATAGTTACCCTGATCTACAGGGTGCAGCCTGGTGTGGGAACAGAGAGGACAGGAAGTTCATTAATCTAGAGCGTGGGGTTTTTCTAGCCAGGCTTAAAAGAAAACCAGAGATATGAGCAATGGAAAGAAGCGGAGGGTGAATGATGGGCTGTTACCTCAGAATCAGGGGTTAGGTACTAAAAGGGTTTGGGAGGAGAGCACACTGTGGGAGGGAGTTTGAACCAGGGTGGTAGAAGGCTAGGGCAGTCTGGATGAGCATGCAGGATCGGATGTGCTACCAAGAGTGACATATTTAGGACATTGTCGTAAGGATTGCAAGAATGTGCATTTTCATGGCCTCATTAGTTTGTTAAAAATTAGTCTCAGCTGTTCCAAGTCTTCAGTAATTTGTATGGTGCTTATAGCAGAATCTGCATGGAAGAGCAATAGTCATCTCCTAGAGCCGGGGGAAGGTGGAGGA
>NW_006368271.1:0-849 GCF_000327345.1 Myotis davidii
AAGACAAAATATGGTGTCAGTCGTTATTACATAGAGACATTGGTAAGTGCACTAGTAAATGTATTTTATAAATTATAAAATAGAGATCCAGGAGAGGGACAGAGCAAATGAACTAGGGATATGGAGTGGGCAGCACACCGGCCTCATGGAGGCTAGTGATGATAAAAGAAAAGGAAGGTGAGTCAGCATGTTTAGGTCTTGTTCTCCAGCCCAGTGAAGCTGCATGGAAGAGGAGCAATAATAATGAGAGATACTAGTATATAAAGGATATAATGAGCAATACTTCATAAAACATGCCTTAGAGGAGTACTTTAATTTGCACAACAATCCTACAAGGTCATTACAACTTCCACATTATAACTTCCACAACTTTATAGATGAGGAAATACCTCACAATGAGTATGCGGTATAGCCAGAATTTCAATGCAGGTAGTAGACAAGAGCCTGGATTCTTAAGTACTCTACAGTGCCTCAGGCCCTCTGTTTCATTCTGAGCACAGTGAATTCCATGCCTTCCCTAGGCCTAGTAAGCAAATAAGCCCATTCCTTCACATGACTCAGTCCTAACTTCTCCCTGGAGTTTCAGGCCCAAATAATCAATTACCCACCTGACCATCTGACTGGATATCTAATTAAAAATCAACATGACCCAAATTGCTATTTATTCCCTCTCCTTAAAACAGTTTCTTTCTTATTCTTCCACATCTCCTCATATAATAATTCAATAGATTGAAAAATCTCAAAATTTTCATGGTTAAATTATCTATAATGGTGAAAAAACTAATAAAAAGTCACTATAGTGGAAATAATAAAGGCCATGTATGAATGAAAAAATGGATTAACGGAATC
>NW_006368272.1:0-849 GCF_000327345.1 Myotis davidii
GTTGTTGTTGTTTTTTCTAGATCTGCCTGCCTCAGTGGCACCACATTGGTGATTATGAAAATGTACCTCCCCCAGTTTTCCTAGGTGAAAACTATTCATCCTTTGCCCCGTACTCTTCTTTTGAGTGACCGGCTAATCTGAAAAATTAACTCAAGATGTGATGCTTTCCATCTTATTATAGAAATAAATTGTTGCTTTCCTAGATAATTTATCACAGAGATCTCTATTTTTTCTCAAAGTGGCATTCAATGATAAAAATTGGATTTAGGGAATAAGAGAGATTTGGGGGAAGAATCCCTGTATTCCCCTTTACCTACATTCTTATTGACTGCTCTGGTGAAAAATGCTGCGAATATTAAATTGTCGGTACATATTTATTGGGGTTTAAAACTACAGAAGTTGAATTTTTGAAAGGAAAATAAAATACATTCTTTGGCTTAAGGAAACGAAGAGGAAGGTTCTAGAAAAGCTCTTGAATGTAAAGACAATGCTTCCTGTCCCGTAACTCTGGGTTTGGAGCACAGCCCTGGGTTTGGAGCTGAATCTGGCTGGTCATGTGTCCTTTCTGTCTGTTTTCTTATCTATAAGCTAGCAACATTAAGGCCCGATTGAGAGAGTAGCCAGGAATATTAAACAAAAAAGCGTGTGCAAACATTTATCCTAGTTCCTGTCATATAGTATGCACTGCATGTATGGCAGCATGAGTGATGGGAATCACAAATTGGTAAAGAGAATTCCCCATGTCCACACTCCTAATTCCTATGTTCTTATCATTTTACTTCCCAAGATTTGAAAGGGGAATTGACTGCTTAAGACTGAAACCAACGACTAAAACCAGATGATCCAGTA
>NW_006368273.1:0-850 GCF_000327345.1 Myotis davidii
GGGCCGGCTCTTGGCGTAGCTTCCGCCGCGGCCCCTGACCAGGTGTTCCTCGCCTGCCCGGCTTTATTTATTTTCCCTGATTAAGCGCCATGCGTTCCAGCTGCTTTCCGAGCCTGGTTTTGATGGGATTTCCTGGGTTTCAAACAGCTCCTAATCCTCTGTGACAGCCCCTCGCGTTCCAAAGGCGGCGATGAGATCAGTCTGGGAGCGATGCGGTGGTTTGGGGGGAGGCTCGCTTTCCGGGGGGCCCACCCTGTGAGCCCTGCCCCCCATCCTCAGTGCAGCCGTGACTTGCAGGTGACTGATGGTGCACGTTGCCCAGGCCAGTGTTCGGATCCATGAGGTTCTGACTTCTTGGGTAGATCGTGGGGGCGGGAGGCCGGAGCCCCACCTCTGCTTCAACCCCACAGCTGTGCCCTGCATTTCATATGCTGGAGTTCAATACATGGGGGCGCTTGCAAAGAATTGATTCCGGCGCTCAAATGATTTCTAAGCGTCATTTTAAGAGACTCAGCGAAAGTGGTCCCCCAAAAGGCTGCCCCACGTTGGACGCTCTCCAAGGGTGCTGTGTCGCAGCCGCACTAACGCTGGACACTTCATCCTTTTCACTTTCCTAGTCTCTTGGGTAAGATCCTGTATTTCCCTCTTCCTTCATTTGTATTTCCATTACTGCCAGTGAGGGTTTAAGACTCTTCCTCCATGTTCATTGGTCAATTACATTTTTTTTCCCCTGTGAATTGCCTGCTCACTTCTATGCTCTCCCCATTTTTGTTCGATATTGATCTTTAGGGGCTATTCTCATGGTATTATCGGGAAAGAATGCGAAGTCTTTCAAAATCTGGGGCACACA
>NW_006368274.1:0-850 GCF_000327345.1 Myotis davidii
TTTTTTTCACTGCCAATTCTGAATTCAAGAAATTAGAAAACCTTTATTTACTTTTCTGATCTTCCAGGAACTCTCAATTTAGTGAGTAAAAATGTTTGATGAAATTGATCAATCATACTTAGTGTGATAGCAGAATGATTCTCTTCCTATCCTGCCCCCACCCCAAAATCCACATCCTAATCTCTGGAATCTGTAACTATGTTTCCTTAAAAGCAAAGGAGAATTTCGATGACAAATGGAAGATTGCTACTTCGATTACTTTAAAACAGGGAAATTGTCCTAAGTTAGCCAGGAGGGTCCAAAAAAATCACAAGGATGATTGGAAATGAAAGAGGGAGGTGAAAATGGAGAATCAGGGACAGGAAAGCATGGGGAAGACTTGGCCTGCTATGGCTGGCTTCGAAAGAGAAGTCAGCGCCTGGAGTCAAGGAATGCAAAGGGCCTCTAAAGGCGGAAAGGCAGGAAAATGAATTCTGCTAGGAAAGAGCACAGCCCAGCAGACACTTGATTTTTAGCTCAGTGAGAACTTTTTCAGACCTCTAACCTCCAGAACTGAGGAGACTACTAGAATTAGGTTTTTGTTGTCTCTAAGCCACTAAGATTGTGGTAATTACTATCATAGCAGCAATAGAAATTAATGCAATTAATTAGTCATTGGAAAATGTAGTCAACCCATCCATTCTTGCAATATCTCTTCTCTTTCTTCTCTCCTATCTCTCTTCTTCCATCTCCACCTTTATAGTGAAACTAGAGGCCTGATGCATGGAATTCTTGCAAGGGACTAGGCCTTGTAGCCCTGGCTTCGTCTGGAAGGTTGTTCGACTGTCTGGACTAATTAGCATATTATGCT
>NW_006368275.1:0-850 GCF_000327345.1 Myotis davidii
TATCTCTCTCTCCCTCTCCCTTTCCTCTCTGAAGTCAATCAAAACATTACAAAAAAAGAAAGAAAGGTCGCAGACTCGGGTGCCAAGGTGGCTCCCCTTCCTCCCTCATCGCTCTAATGAGAGAGGGCACAGGGCAATCTCCTCAATCCTGATGCTGACACGGTGGCCAGTGCCTCCTCAGCACAGAGCAGGAGGAGACCAGGCTGCAGCCAGGCTGACCTGAGACCAAGACCCCCAGCCCGCCCCTCGAGGCTGCGGCCAGGGTGGCTCTGAGGGTGAAACCTCCGGTCTGGGCACACGGGAGGGATTCCTTCCAGTGCGAACAGATCATTTCAAATGGCTGCTTGCACTCGGCCTGAGAGGTCCCGCAGGGCGGCGTGCATCTCTCTGATTTGCATGGAAACTCTGGGTCCCTGGACCATTAAGGATTCCTCGGAACTGAGTGAGGCTGAGGTGGCGCTGAAGCCCGTGCCTGCAAACCGGAGTCACTAAATCACCTCCCGACTGGGTTTCGCCTTGACTTGTGTACGTCTATTCGTTTTCACTTCCCACTGAGTTACCCAATTAAACCCCCATATTTCCTCACCTGGGAAGACACACGTGAGAGCCAAGCTGGCAACACGCCCCTGTTTCTGACTCCCCTTTTCATCTTCTCACCCACCTCCCGGTAGCGACCGTCTATTAGATCTGAGGGACTGTGTAAGCAAAAATGTTACTTTTTTCTAGCAATTATTTATCTGTCAGCATCTTTCTCCATCCCCTTGCACTTGCTTAGAATAACTCTATGAGGCTGTTTTTCTCTCAGGAACCATGCTGTGTGTGTTCATGTATGTGTATGTGTGTGTGTGTG
>NW_006368276.1:0-850 GCF_000327345.1 Myotis davidii
AAAAAGATCCTCTGGTGAGGATTAACAAAAAAATAATTAAGTGGAAACAAAACTGGCGATCTTGCATTTGAATTTAAGGTGCCTCATGGAAATCCAAAGTCCTAGTGCAAGAATAGATACCCATCTTCTGTCATTATAGAAAGTTTACCTGAAACATTACATCAAGCAACAACTACACTACCAACATTTTTCCTAATTAACGGAGAAAAAGAGGTAATTGAAATACGCAAATCACTCTTCTTGAGTTAGCCAAAGACTGTGTAAGAAAGGAGGCAGTAGCAGAAACAACTGGGTGGTATAAAAAAGTTATACTGGGTCTGCCATTGTTGGGGAAACAGAAATAGAAAAAGGAAAGGTTTGAGATCTGAGACTGGGCTGGTGAAAACCATTGACTGAGGGCATAAATCATTTGTGAATAATCTACTTGCTTAACTGGAACACTACTCCAAGGCCAGAAAAAATGTAAAACCAATCTAAGAAGGGGTACAGCATAATAAAGGGCAGTTGTATAATGGATTGAAGAGCTAACTCTGGAGTCAGACATGTCCAAGCTAAGTATTTTTCATTACTCCAAGAAAAGTAATGTCTCTAAGCTTTAAATTCTTCATCAGTAAAATGGGATTATTAAAAGCATACCTCATAGGGTTATGTAAGAATTGATTGCAATAATATATGTCAAACACTAAGCACTTAATACTGTATATCTTCTACTCTGTTAAGGACATGCAGAAAATGTACTTTTCACATTACTGAAGACTTCATATAACGAGGTAGTGTTGATACTGCAGAAGGCCCAAATCAGCATCACTTATGCTTCAGAACTTCTAGAGCAGTGGTTCTCAACCTGTGG
>NW_006368277.1:0-850 GCF_000327345.1 Myotis davidii
TAATAATAAAGAGGGCAGGAGGACACGTTAGGAAGCTTGGATACTCTTCTTGTTAAAATTCCTTCTGCTCCCATTTTTCCTGTTGGGTATTTTAAGAACGTCAGGTCTACTTTCCTCCCTCAGTGCAAACTAAGGGATTTCCTGTGCTTAACCTTGAAACCAAAATCCCTTTTAACAACTATTGCAATCAATTTCAGGAAGAAAAAGGAAACTTTCTCCAATCCCCAAAGAGTTAGAGGAGGAAAAAACTAAAAGCGGATGTTATTCCCACAACATGAAGCTACTTTAAAAGTGCGACGGCGAGAATATTAACATTCTCATCAGTATCAGTGTCCTACCGAGTGTGGGGAACAGCAAACAAATACTGTAACGCTGTTCTGTTTCCTGTCACTGCGTAGCCGCACGTGGGGCTAGTCCCAAAGGGAATCTATCAAGTCACCTGTCATCAGACCCCGCCTCCATACCCCGAACTGTAACCTATGCCCCCACATGCCTACAACGCTAACCAACCGCCCCTGCTTAGTGAGGTGCTGTCCTAATAACAAGATTTAACTTGTTCACTGAAAGGTGCGAGTCTGAGCAAGCTCCATGGGAAGCAACAGAAGGGCGTCCCTTCTCGCACAGAAGCACAGATGGGGAGGAAGTGCAACGCCGATTTCCTCTTCCAACCGGAGGAACTGGGTCTTCTCAGGCAAGCAGCAGCCCTTAGTTATCAAGTTGAGGAACTTGCTTCTGCTCTCACTTGCAAAAGATTTTTTTCAATTGTGAATATTTTTTTAATTTTATTAAATACCTTTGCCGAATTGAATGGGAGGGTCGCCTGGCTTTCTGTCTGTAACCCCTTACAGTC
>NW_006368278.1:0-850 GCF_000327345.1 Myotis davidii
AATCTGTGCACTGGGCCTCTAGTAATTAAATAAGTCTCTAGGAAGAAGACTCTTATTAAAGCAAGAGCACCTGTACTGACAGAAATCGTTAAGTACCATGTCTATTTGACTCAACACCAGCCCAGTTGAAAGTAAAATCAAGCACAATAGTGCTAATGGCTAGCAGCTCTACACATACCTCCCATTCATTTTTAGGCAAAGCTGTGACAAAATCTGAATCTCAGACAGTAATTTTATTTACTTTTTATCACCTTGACAGTCCCTTCCCTTCATATCAGATGAGAGTACATTACTTTTTCAGATCCACGTATAAAACTGCTTTTATCCATTCTTACTCTCTCATTTCTTCTTATCCCTCTTCTGCCAGATGCAATAATCACATTGAACTTTTGGTAACAATTACCTTCTCAAAAATGATAGTGACATTTGAAATTTTATTTTCTTTACAGATAAATGATTAAAAAACAAAACACAGTTGAAATAGGAACAGGTTACCCTGAAAGATACAGATCAGAAGTATGAATATTTTGTAAGTTAGTAAACTTATCTTCCTAAGAGAGTGATTTCTGACCTTTGCACTGTGTTGTGTTTGACACCTTTGCTTCCAAAACATCCACACACAGCTGAGAAAAGCACCTCAATCCCTGCAAGTCATAGTTAGAAACATTTATCCATCTTGTTGAATGTCCGTGTCTCCATCACACTTCTCTTGCTCTCCTGAACCTCAAAATCACGGGGGAAGCATGTTAACTTTCAGGAGCTTCAATTATCCACACACTATATAACACATTGTGGGTAGCTATGGGTAGGAGCAAGAAACAGATACTCCTGAGCACAGGTCCCCAAACCA
>NW_006368279.1:0-850 GCF_000327345.1 Myotis davidii
AAAAAAATTGAGTTTCCAGTCATATTTAAGAATATGTATGCAGAATCTTATTGGAAACTTTGTGGGCTCTCTTAGGGCTTGTCATCTGAGGGGCTTCACTGCACTTTTATCAAGGTTAGGACATAATTTGTGGCAGGTGATACCATGTCTTCCTCTATAGGTGTTTCAGGAAAAAAAATCCTTCATTCTCTTGCTTTGGAAAGAGTCATGGAGATTTGGAAAATAATATTCCTGGACTGAAGCATTTTGAGAGTAGAGGAAGTAAGTGGACATAATTGTGCATCATTTACACCTTCCACCAAAGCTCTTGGTTTTAGGCCGAAACTTCACTCTGAAAACGGAGACCTCAATTCTAGAGCCTCCCTGGATCCAGTCCACCAGAGCATGAATCTCTGGAATACTGCTGAGGGAAGAGGTGAAGGCAAGGCAGTTCTTTTACTACAAATACTCAGAGAAAGCTGGGCTCCAGTCACCTTATTGAAAGACATTCAAATAATGCTCCCCTTTTAAGGTTGGTCCACAATTTTTTTTGGGGGGGGTGGGGTGGGGCTGGCTTGATTGCAATGAGTGTCCAGCTCTCCTGGAATGGTTTCCTAAGCTGCATGAAACTAGTTTTTACCTTGTTTACTTTCAAAAGTTAATAATATCTTCTTTTTTCTTTTTCCCCATCACTTACTCTCAGTTTACTCCTTTATTTTTTGTCGGGGTTTTGCAAAGAAAAATAAAGGATGTGCTCAATCTATTATTCTTGATTGTTTCTTTTCTTGTTAAGTTTCTTTTCTTTCTTTTTTCTTTTTGGTAAAGATTTCATTTAGTCAATTGATTTTATATGTTTTCTAGAAAATAATTT
>NW_006368280.1:0-849 GCF_000327345.1 Myotis davidii
TTTTTAAAATTAAACTTTTATTTCTAAGGTAATTACAGACACACATGCAGTTATAACAAATAATGTAGAAAGATCACATATATCATATACCCACATGGCAACATCTTGCAAAACTATTGTATAGTATCACAACCAGGCTATTGATGCAGTCAAGATTCAAAATACTTGCATTACCACAAGGATCACTCATGTCCTTTTGCAGGCAAGACTATGTTCCTCCTGCCCTACCCCCTCTTTAACCCTGGCAACCACCAATGTGTACCCCATTTTAATATTTTTGTCACTTCAAAATTATATGAACTGGAATCATACAATGTATAACTTTTGGTGATAGCCTTTTTTCCAACTAGCTTAATTCTCAGAGATTCATCCAGGTTACATGTGTCAGTCATTTATTCCTTCTTACTGCTCAGCTATATTCTGCAGTATGAATGTATCACAATTTGTTTAACCATCCACTCCTTGAAGGACATCTGGATTTTTCCCTCCCTCCCTCCTTTTCTTCCTTGCTTCCTTCCTTCCACCTTTTGTCTATTAGGAAAGCTGCTTGTATACATGTTTTTGTGTAAATATAAGTTTTGATTTCTCTTTGATAAATACCCAGAAGACAGGTGCTGGGCCGCATGTTAATCTCATGTTTACTTTTATATGTTAAGTGCCAAACTGTTAAATGCCAAACTGTTTTTTTGAGAAGCTGTACTGTTTACATTTCCATCAGCAATGTATGAGTGACATCCTTGCCAGTATGTGTATGTCATCACCTTTTTTTTATTTGAGCCATTCTTACAGACATGTAATGATATTTCAGTGGAATTTTATTCATGCTTATTTTTTCTTTCCTTTTTTTTT